>NC_092155.1:41428666-41728666 GCF_045791955.1 Oncorhynchus clarkii lewisi | reverse complement strand
ACAATCAATATGCTGATAGAATTTAGGGAGTCTTGTTTTCAGATTAGCCTTGTTAAAATCCCCAGCTACAATGAATGCAGCCTCAGGATATGTGGTTTCCAGTTTACATAGTCAAATAAAGTTTGTTCAGGGCCATCGATGTGTCTGCTTTGTCGGCTGTGATTATAATCGAAGAGAATTCTCTTGGTAGATAATGCGGTCGACATTTGATTGTCAGGTGAATATAAGGACTTGAGTTCCTGTATGTTGTTATGATCACACCATGTCTCGTTAATCATAAGGCATACCTACCCGCCCCTCTTCTTACCAGAAAGATGCTTGTTTCTGTCGGTGCGATGTGTGAAGAAACCAGCTGGCTCTACCGACTCCGATAGCGTTTCTCGAGTGAGCCATGTTTCCGTGAAGCAAAGAACGTTAGTCTCTGTCTCTCTGGAATGCTACCCTTGCTCGGATTTCATCAATCTTGTTGTAAAGAGACTGGACATTGGCGAGTAGTATGCTCGGGAGCGGTGCGCGATGTGCCCGTCTCCGGAGCCTGACCAGAAGGCCGCTTCGTCTGCCCCTTTTTACAGCGTCGTTGTTTTGGTTCGCCTGCTGGGATCCGATCCATTGTCCTGGGTGGTGGGCAAAACACAGGATCCGCTTCGGGAAAGTCGTATTCCTGGTCGTAATGATGGTGAGTTGACGTTGCTCTTATAACCAGTAGTTCCTCCCGACTGCATGTAATAAAGGAAGACTTGGACGGGGCTCTCAGCCGCAAAGGGATTCCCATGTATTATTATGGTAGGTGACGGGAACTTGAACCAAATAAAAAAGATTAAGGTTACTTAAGTCATTTTCACACAGTAAGTTAACAAATGAGCCCACCTTACACAGTATTACTTTGCATTTACTTTGCATTTATTTCTTTTATTTGTCTGCTGGGAAATAAATAGCCTGTCTGCGACATACAGACATGGTACAGCCCACTTGGAATCTTCTTTGAGAAGGAGCAAAATGGCCGCAGTGACCTTGAGACCTTCAATTGGAGGGTGTGTAATAAAAAGGCTGGATTAGAATCAATAGAATTAGAATGGCTGCATAGCGTAAAGGGTACATGCGAAATGTGATGACGGATTATTGGGACATGGGTTAGCGGAGCAGACTTAGTCAATTACATTCCTAGCGATTGTCTCATTATGCTGCTGGAAATGTGACGGAATAAACAATTTGAGAAGAAATTATCCAAGCCAGCACATTATGGTCTAGGTCGGCACAATGTGGTGTACAAAGGTTATTAATGTGAGTAGGAAAATTGAAGAATTTTTACATATCCCTTCCAAGTGTGGTCTCTCAACAAGGAGTACTTCTGAATGAGCGCTGTGCAGACATCCTTGTATATTTGGGTAGTGGAGTACCTAAAGCAAAAAACAGAAACGTACAAGACTACCTTTAGACTAACAATTAGGTTTGGAGTACAACTTACGTTGATTGTTGCTGTTGATTATTATCAAGTAAAAGTTGAGTATGTGCTATGCTATTAGCTGCAGTGATTATGACAAGACATTAGGGAGAGGGAGAGTATGGAGGACAGAGACCGGCATAACAAAACAATAATTACACTGTAAATACATGAATTCGACATTCGGTTAGTATTGGAAAATATAAAGAAATAACAAAGAACACACTATGATCACACTTCAAATACATCAGAAAACTTTACAGAGGCTAACCTGCTTGTCGATCCAAAGTGAGCTTTAAATATTATCTTGCACCAACCAACCTGAAAGACATAAATTAGAAACAAACACAACTTAAACATGAGTATTCAAAATCAAATGTAGTTACACTGCAAAAAGTCAGCTCTCAAAAACAAGAAAAAAAAAGCAATAAAATGAGGGAAATATTCCTTAAAATAAGCTAAATTATCTGCCAACACAACAGGAAAATTTTACTTGCCAAGATTTTCTAAACAAGTAAAAAATATCTAGTCTCAAAGGACGCACAGATATCTTAAACCTTGAGCGTTCATACTAAAAACAAGTAATTTGTCTGGATACAAAGAAAATATTTAAGACTCATTTTCTCAATAAAGTAGGAAAATGTGCTTAAATGTAGCAAATGCTAGTGCCATCATCTTGAAATAAGGCTGTATGTTTAGTAAAATCTATCTTAAAACCAGTACGGCTACACTAAAAACAAGTGCATTTGTCTGGATACAAAGAAAAGATTTAAGAATAATTTTCTCAGTATTTAGGAAAATGTGCTGAAATTTAGAATCCAATGCTATTGCAATCGTCTTGAAATTAGGCAATATGTCCAGGACTTTACAGAAAAATAGCATATTGTGCTTAAAATAAGTAATCCTGACTAAGATAAATGTACTACTACTAGAAATGAGATTGGCTTGCTTAAAGAAAGAATGAATCTAATTTATTTTCACGTCTTTATTGAGGACTCAGTATATGGCAGAACAAAGGATGCAAAAACAACAACAAAGGCCATTGGTGGTCAAGGTGAAAATGTAAGACCAATGGGAAGATAACAAACATAACAATGCTTTAAGCCTTCTTACAATAAACAACAAACGCCCTGCCTATTTAATAAAGGTTATCGGATCGGTTCTCGGATGCGCCAATACACAAGGTTCTGTTATCGGGACCGGAAATAAAAAAATTGTACTGTGCAACCCTAGTCAGTAATGAACTTTTTCCACTCGGCCGTAGCCTTTTTCTATGAAGAAGTCATGTCCCGGTCGTGAATGGCGCCCGAGAGGACTTCTGTCTGCAGCACAGAGAGGAGTGTCACAATGCACTTAAAATTACGGATTAAAAAAATGTATATATGTGTGTGAGGTGAAAGGTGTAATAACACACCATGAGATACGTAACGCTGGCATACAGTGCCTTGCGAAAGTATTTGGCCCCCTTGAACTTTGCGACCTTTTGCCACATTTCAGGCTTCAAACATAAAGATATAAAACTGTATTTTTTTGTGAAGAATCAACAACAAGTGGGACACAATCATGAAGTGGAACGACATTTATTGGATATTTCAAACTTTTTTAACAAATCAAAAACTGAAAAATTGGCCGTGAAAAATTATTCAGCCCCCTTAAGTTAATACTTTGTAGCGCCACCTTTTGCTGCGATTACAGCTGTAAGTCGCTTGGGGTATGTCTCTATCAGTTTTGCACATCGAGAGACTGACATTTTTTCCCATTCCTCCTTGCAAAACAGCTCGAGCTCAGTGAGGTTGGATGGAGAGCATTTGTGAACAGCAGTTTTCAGTTCTTTCCACAGATTCTCGATTGGATTCAGGTCTGGACTTTGACTTGGCCATTCTAACACCTGGATATGTTTATTTTTGAACCATTCCATTGTAGATTTTGATTTATGTTTTGGATCATTGTCTTGTTGGAAGACAAATCTCCGTCCCAGTCTCAGGTCTTTTGCAGACTCCATCAGGTTTTCTTCCAGAATGGTCCTGTATTTGGCTCCATCCATCTTCCCATCAATTTTAACCATCTTCCCTGTCCCTGCTGAAAAAAGCAGGCCCAAACCATGATGCTGCCACCACCATGTTTGACAGTGGGGATGGTGTGTTCAGCTGTGTTGCTTTCACGCCAAACATAACGTTTTGCATTGTTGCCAAAAAGTTCAATTTTGGTTTCATCTGACCAGAGCACCTTCTTCCACATGTTTGGTGTGTCTCCCAGGTGGCTTGTGGCAAACTTTAAACAACACTTTTTATGGATATCTTTAAGAAATGGCTTTCTTCTTGCCACTCTTCCATAAAGGCCAGATTTGTGCAATATACGACTGATTGTTGTCCTATGGACAGAGTCTCCCACCTCAGCTGTAGATCTCTGCAGTTCATCCAGAGTGATCATGGGCCTCTTGGCTGCATCTCTGATCAGTCTTCTCCTTGTATGAGCTGAAAGTTTAGAGGGACGGCCAGGTCTTGGTAGATTTGCAGTGGTCTGATACTCCTTCCATTTCAATATTATCGCTTGCACAGTGCTCCTTGGGATGTTTAAAGCTTGGGAAATATTTTTGTATCCAAATCCGGCTTTAAACTTCTTCACAACAGTATCTCGGACCTGCCTGGTGTGTTCCTTGTTCATCATGATGCTCTCTGCGCTTTTAACGGACCTCTGAGACTATCACAGTGCAGGTGCATTTATACGGAGACTTGATTACACACAGGTGGATTGTATTTATCATCATTAGTCATTTAGGTCAACATTGGATCATTCAGAGATCCTCACTGAACTTCTGGAGAGAGTTTGCTGCACTGAAAGTAAAGGGGCTGAATAATTTTGCACGCCTAATTTTTCAGTTTTTGATTTGTTAAAAAAGTTTGAAATATCCAATAAATGTCGTTCCACTTCATGATTGTGTCCCACTTGTTGTTGATTCTTCACAAAAAAATACAGTTTTATATCTTTATGTTTGAAGCCTGAAATGTGGCAAAAGGTCGCAAAGTTCAAGGGGGCCGAATACTTTCGCAAGGCACTGTATATATATATTTTTTCTCAGAAAGATGTGAATGACATTGTTGCTGGGATACAGCAGTATCAATCATCACTATTGGACAACCTCAGGAAGCAGATGGAGGCAGTGCTAAAGATGCATTCAGGAAGCACATCAGGTCAACTTGAAAAATATGCAATGCATATATTTGACAATTTCATTTACCCTTTTTATTTAGACAGGAGACTGTTATTAAGAAGCTGTTTGGACGCAGAGGAAATTCCAATTTGCTCGAACCATATGCAGAATCAAAAGACATTTTCATCAAAGACAAATTATTTTATTATGTACCATTAGTCAAAAGTCTAGAACAGTTCTTATCACACCCAAGGATTTGTCTGTGGTTGAAAAGGGACCCCAGATGTGCAGGGAAAGTTATTTTCATCACATTGTTGATGGTGCTCATCTAAAATCACATCCCTTATTTTCAAGAGAAACCAAAGGCATTACAGATTGTTCTGTACACGGATGAAATAGAAATCTTTAATCCACTAGGATCCTTTGAGTCAGTTGTTAATGGTGTACTACACCCTAGGAAATATAAATCCAAAATACAGGTCTAAACTGGCTGCTATCAGGCTACTTGCCATGGCTAGATCAGCAGACCTCCGTGAATCTGGTGTAGATGTAATATTGAATAGAATCAAGGACGACATGGATGCATTGTACAGCGGGGTTAAAATGCTATCTATTAACGGAGAGAAAACTATATATGGTGCCATGGTCTCTCTCTGTG
Organism: Oncorhynchus clarkii lewisi; assembly: GCF_045791955.1. Taxonomy (NCBI): domain Eukaryota; kingdom Metazoa; phylum Chordata; class Actinopteri; order Salmoniformes; family Salmonidae; genus Oncorhynchus; species Oncorhynchus clarkii. Next base: position 41,723,416 of record NC_092155.1, on the reverse strand, counting down.
GAGACACCCTGGCACAACATGAACTAGCAGGGTTCAAAGAGGGTGTGGGCTTTTCCTACAGTAAGTGCAGACACTGAGTGTTATTTTGAGGACATGCAGTCACACTTCAATGAGGATGCATATACAAAAAGGACATTGGAGAAGCATGTCAGACAGTGTGATGAAATAGAAGAGGCGCAGACGGACTTGCTTAGCAACAGCCTGAGAACAACATATGGGATCAATAGAAAGAGCAAGTTAGTTGAATTCCCAGCCTTTGATGTCATACAACAAACTCTGCAAGACATTATGCATGTGATTCTGGGGGACGTAGCCCCATTGGACATCATATGTGTTCGATTCATCTTTTTGTGTCAGGACAGATTGATCTGGACTCAGTGAATTCTGCTGTTCTTGGTTTCTCTTATTCCCCTCTAGATGTTTGAGATCGGCCATCCCCAATTTCTGTTAGTACATTAAAGTCAAGTGATGGTAAGCTAAAGTCATCTTGGCATATGCTTGTCCTGCTAAGGATATTGCCATTTGTTTTGGAGAGTTTGGAAGTCAATGCATATATACAACTGATAATTGAGCTAATAGAGATTGCACAGATAGTATTTGCACCTGTTCTTACCATTGGGACTGTGTCTAGGTTGAAGTTACTCATTGAAAATAATTTGAAGCATTGGAAGGAGCTTTTTCCAGACCACAATGTTACACCTAAACAGCATTATATGATACATTTGCCATTCGCAGATAAAGTCATTGGGGCCAATGGTTAGACATATGTCTATGCGGTTGTTTCTTGAAACAATGGGCTTCCAAGCTCAATTTAGAAAATATTTGCACGTCTTTGATCAATCAGAACCACATATATGAAAGCTGCCAAATTGTTGACCGTTCAATGCACCCGATTTTTTTTTCAAATGAAAGGGAGATGGGACTATCAGAGGTTAAAGATCTACAATATTTATGTGGAAAATGTAGGGACTTCCTAGGTTTCAATGAAGTAAACCATGCTGTATCAGTCAAATGGCTTGTAATAAATTGTAATAAATACATAACTCAGAAATCCATGATCTTTGCCAAAGTACTGAATGGTAATATGCCAGAATTTGGACTGGTCAAAAACACATTTCTTGTTGATTCTAGGCTTTATTGTTTGGAATATCAACCATTTCAAACTATAACCTTTTGATAGAAACGTCATGGCTTATCAAGTTGAGGTCCCACACCTTCAACAGGCCACTGAGTTAGTGGATGCTGAAAAGCTGGTTGATTTGATCTCTTATTACACAATTAGTAACAAGAGCCAAACTTATGTACAAGTCAAATACCCTCTTGGTGACGTAATTGAATTGTACAACAGTTCAAATGACTCATAGTGTGTTCCCCAGATATGAAAAGTGTACTGTCTTTGTTCTGTACTGTATTTTGTCTACATGATTGCTGTGCTGTGTGTAAGATTGACAATAAAACAGTGAATTCAATTGGATCATTATCCGATCTTAATATGTGGTGATGAAAAGGATAAGATGCTTGAAATAAGAAATTGTGACTTTGACAAAGCAGTTTTGTACGTGTCAGTGTTGATTAAACAGCTTTATTATTCTGGTAATTCTAGTATCGAGCATAAAGTTACTCAGAACCAGTAATACAATCTCAGTAACAAGTTATATTATATTATTAAGATAATTAAGGACAAAAAAGCTTGAAACAAGTGAAATGCTCCAACATAAAGACTGGCTGATAAGAAGAAATATCTTGTCAGACAAAAAACAAGCATGTATTGCCTTGATTTAAGATATTTAATCTTACTTAGATTTGAATTTTTGCAGTGTAACTAATCTGAACTGTTAAATGTATTCTTATTTTTGTCAAGTTGAACATAACCTACATTGTGTGTGTGTGTGTGTATTTTGCCTGTTTGTGGAGGTTGATACATTGCTCTATACATTCCCAAGCATTATTGGTTATTGTGTGTAGATGTATTTAATACATTTTTAAATGAACTCTCCACCACTTAACTGGACAGGGGCAGGATGGAAAGAGAGAAAGTGTATCATGGATTTAAATATTTTTGTCAAGTTTACAATCCTGGGTTACAAGTTTAACATTAGATAGATTGGGTCATATGCAAAAACAGGTCATTGTTTTTTCCCATTCAAAAACAGGTTATTTCCAAGTAGAAATCTCTACCCATGTCCATGATTTCTCTGCATCTGTCTGTGTATCTCTGGATGTTTTCGTATTCTAACCTCAGTGGCAATGAGCTCCAGTCCTCTGCACTGCCGGTCCTTCTCTTGCTACAGTAGGGTCCACATCTCTGGGTCATCTCTGGCTAGGCTGTCCTGGCCTGTCCATAGCTTCACACCGGCTTGAAGCACGCTTGGACACCTGCAGGAGAGTCTTTCCCTCTCGCCCCACAGACTCAGGGCCTCGAAAGGCAGAGAGGCTGGGGAGTGGAGGTTCTTACTGTATTTAGCCTGTTTTTTAAAAACTTTACTGGTAAGCAAAAAGAGATAATTGGAATAACAAAATAAATTACTGTGCAGGGGGGAGAGACAAAGTTATCAAGGTTTGTTTGTTTACTGAAGGCCAAAACCATTGCTGCATGCTAATACGTAACATCTGTTACTTTGGCCTGATAGTAGGAGTGCTTCAATGAGCATTTTGCCAAATAAGAGTTGATTAAAACTGATAGAATAAGCCTGTCTAATTAGCTAGGTCTCAGTAGTCTGAGTGTAATAAGGGTGATTTTCACAATAAAGAGCATTTCTACACAACAAGTAGAAGTCGAACAGCCAAACCTCAGATGAATCACTCAGGGTTATTCAAGGTAACAAATCAAGAAAGGCCATAACCATGCATCTCCCAATTAAATGAAATGACAAACTTATAGTTGCAATATGCCTATTCAAAACAGTGAAAGACAGCGACATGACGATTAGAGTGCAATTTGATGATCATAACAGTGATGTTTTAGCCTTATATTCATCTCTATAAACTGCATTGTCAGTCGGTTAAAAAATGCTTCACCAGATTGTAATAGCAGGTGAGTAAACACACTCACTCACACAATTTTTTCGCAGGGATAGAGAGAGCATGTCAAGATAGTAAAACGTTTCTTAAGGTGCAGGTGAAAGTGAAATATTGACGGGACTGTAACGCATTCCCATTGAGCATCAATTCCCACTAAGACAATTCCGGATCATTGCTTCAGTCCAGGACAGCTGCTTTATTTCTGTCCATTACAGTTTGTTTTCCTTATTAATGTTGTTGTCCCTTATTAATGTTGTTGTCCCTAACTCATTAGGAAACCTAGTGTGTGATGTATGAGCTTAATAACACTTTTAAAAAACTAGGCCTAATTTCTTTGAGGGCTAGTTACACCCTAACACAGTGGTCTGAAACTCCTGGTTTACAAGCCACATCAAGCAAGCAAATCCCATTACGCTTGCAAAGTGACATGATCCTATTGGAATATAGCCAGGGTGAGGTTATCCAACAATTTGAACTTTTAATAACCCGCAACCTGCATTGAAAAAAACTGCTTGAATAGTGAAGATGGATTATTGAGACTACCCAAATCATATAAACTGGAACAGCAATTAACATGTGACCCGCATAGACCTACACATAATAAAACATAGGCCAATACAGTGCATTCAGGAAAGTATTCAGACCCTTTGACTTTTTCAACATTTGTGTTCCGTTACAGCCTTATTCTAAAATGGATGAAATGTTTTTCCCCTCATCAATCTGCACACAATATCCCATAATGACATAGCAAAAACTGTTTTTTAAACATCTTAGCAAATTTATACAAAATGTAAAACAAATACCTTATTCACGTAAGTATTCAGACCCTTTGCTATGAGACTCAAAATTAAGCTCAGGTGCATCCTGTTTCCGTCGATCATCCTTGAGATGTTTCTACAACCTGACTGGAGTCCACCTGTGGTAAATTCAATTGATTGGACATTATTTGGAAAGGTATACACCTGTTTATATAAGATCCCACAGTGCATGTCAGAGTAAAAACCAAGCCATGAGGTCAAAGGAATTATCCGTAGAGCTGCGAGACAGGATTGTGTCGAGGCACACATCTGGGGAAGGGTACCAAAACATTTCTGCTGCATTGAAGGTCCCCAAGAACACAGTGGCCTCCATCATTCTTAAATTGAAAAAGTTTGGAAACACCAAGACTCTTCCTAGAGCTGGCCGCCCGGCCAAACTGAGCAATTGGGGGAGAAGGGCCTTGGTCAGGGAGGGGACCAAGAACCCTATGGTCACTCTGACAGAGCTCCAGAGTACCTCTGTGGAGATGGGAGAACCTTCCAGAAGGACAACCATCTCTGCAGCACTCCACCGATCAGGCCTTTATGGTAGAGTGGCCAGATGGAAGCCACTCCTCAGTGGACTGATAACCATGACTCTGCGTTCACGTTCAAGTGGAGAAGCATGTTTCATGATTTCTGAAAGTGTTGAATAAAAACATTGTCGTGGTGCTGATCATTGTCTCTTAATGTACTTGTTAGGATAATTAAGTTCTCAGGGTTCATGAACTGAACTTCAATGAACATACTCAGTCTGTACCCAAAGTTTGTAAGGTTTTGGGAGAAATGAAACAGATGGAAACCAGTCAAAAATAGTCAGTGACGTTTATTCTCGAGAGCTCTACCCATCATTTCATGTACATTGGTTTATATACCTCTCATTTCGTCATAAATGTCCCTCCTCCTCTCAGACAATGACAAAGCTGCTTTTCAATTCCATTCCAACACATACATATTGCTTATCATATGCTACCACATGTTACACAATCTACTGCAAGCCCAAGGGTTTCTCCCCTCCCTGGTTGGGGACCAGACATCTTTCCTGTTGTTAGTTTCACTGTGATCACAAGTTGTCTGTTAACACTTCCTCTTTGCCTAAGTACAAACATTCTTCATCAAACAGCATATAATTCTGATAGTTATAATCCTGCGTTAAATGTATACATCATTTAGTCTTTATTCATAAAATCCCATAACAGTACTGAAACTGTCTTTAAGGCCCTCGATTAGGTCAATATAATCAGTGATTGATACATAGGGGGACTGGAGGCCCTTCATGGTGAAATCACTGATATCAAATAACTTGGAATATTGTCCAACATCATTTTCAATACACAGTGTCTTGGAAAAATGTTACAGTGAGCTTTGTTTGGCCATTTTACTTGTTTTTGCCAAGTTGGCTAGTGAGTATTAGCTAGCTAGCGCAACAGTGACTAGCCTACACAGTGCAGCCTAGCCTACACAGCAATAGCTGCTGTTTACTGCACATGGTATCAGTGCACATTATTTTGAAATTGATAAGCTGATTGTTTTTTTGTTTTTTTTACAATATGTTTTTATAATTTTTTCCCCTGTAAATAATCAAGCATAATTCAAATTCATTACACATGCCTACATGAAATGGATTTTACGTACAGCACAAGATTTTATGAAAGACGTTGAGTGTCCTGAAAGGCATCTGCAAAGTAAAATGTATTATTAAAACTATTTATTATTAATATGTCAATATATATCCCTTTTGTTTTTCCAACCTCCTCCGTACTGTTTACTATGAATTCTATCTGATGGCCAGTGGTTGACATGGAATGAAATAGGTGCTGGCACTCATTTTGGGTGCAGGTACCGTTTATAATTAGATGCAGGATCTCCTCAATAATTTTGCGCTAATATTCTGTAGGAGGTGGCAGGAAGCCTAGGGGTTAAGAGCGTTCCTCCTGTAAGTCGCTATGGATAAGAGCGTCCACTAAATGTAAATGTAAAATGAGATGCAGGAACTAAAGCGGAAGAAAATTTGAGCTGCCAGTACTTAATTCCGGTGAGCTCCTGACCAAGTCAAGTACTGTGCTTAGATAAAAAGACAAATAATGTCCCATTTGGAACACTGACAAAGAGAGCATCATTTATATACAGTTGAAGTCGGAAGTTGACATACACTAGGTTGGAGTCATTAAAATTTGTTTTTCAACCACTCCACACATTTCTTGTTAACAAACTATAGTTTTGGCAAGTCGGTTAGGACATCTACTTTGTGCATGACACAAGTCATTTTTCAAACAATTGTTTACAGAAAGATTATTAAACTTATAATGCACTGTATCAGTGAAGATGCTGGAGGAAACAGGTACAAAAGTATCTATATCCACAGTAAAGCGAGTCCTATATCGACAGAACCTAAATGGCTCCTCAGCAAGGAAGAAGCCACTAATCCAAAACCGCCATAAAGAAGCCGGAGTACGGTTTGCAACTGCACATGGGGACAAAGATTGTACTTTTTGGAGAAATGTTCTCTGGTCTGATGAAACAAAAATGAAACTGTTTGGCCATAATGACCATCATTATGTTTGGAGGAAAAAGGGGGAGGCTTGCAAACCGAAGAACACCGTCCCAACCTTGAAGCACGGGAGTGGCAGCATCATGTTGTGGGGGTGCTATGCAGCAGGAGGGACGGACTGGTGCGCTTCACAAAATAGATGTCATCACGAGGAAGGATAATTATGTGGGTATATTGAAGCAGCATCTCAAGATAGGAAGATAAAGCTTGGTCGCAAATGGGTCTTCCAAATGGACAATGACCCCAAGCTTACTTTCAAAGTTGTGGCAAAATGGCTTAAGGTCAAGGTATTGGAGTAGCCATCACAAAGCCCTGACCTCAATCCTTTAGAAAATTTGTGGGCAGATCTGAAAAAGTGTGTGCGAGCAAGGAGGCCTTACAAACCTGACTCAGTTACACCAGCTCTGTCAGGAGGAATGGGCCAAAATTCCCCCAACTTATTGTGGGAAGCTTGTGGAAGGCTACCTGAAACGTTTGACCCAAGTTAAACCATTTAAAAGCAATGCTACCAAATACTAATTGAATGTATGTAAACTTCTGACCCACTAGGAATGTGATGAAAGAAATAAAAGCTGAAATAAATCATTATTTCTACTATTATTCTGATATTTCCTATTCTTAAAATAAAGTGGTGATCCTAACTGACTTAAGACAGGGAATTGTTACTAGTATTACATTTCAGAGATTGTGAAAAACTGAGTTTAAATGTAATTTGCCTAAGGTGCATGTAAACTTCCAGCTGTGTGTGTGTGTGTATATATATATATATATATATATAAGCTCAGCTAAAAAATAAATGTCCTCCCACTGTCAACTGCGTTTATTTTCAGCAAACTTAACATGTAAATATTTGTATGAACATAATAAGATTCAACAGCTGAGACATAAACTGAACAAGTTCCACAGACATGTGACTAGCAGAAATTGAATAATGTGTCCCTGAACAAAGGGGGGGTCAAAATCAAAAGTAACAGTCAGTATCTGGTGTGGCCAGCAGCTGCATTAACTACTGCAGTGCGTCTCCTCCTCATGGACTGCATCAAATTTGCCAGTCCTTGCCTTGAGATGTTACCCCACTCTTCCACCAAGGCACCTGCAAATTCCCAGACATTTCTGGGGAGAATGGCCCTAGCCCTCACCCTCCGATCCAACAGGTCCCAGACGTGCTCAATGGGATTGAGATCCGGGCACTTCGCTGGCCAGGGCAGAACACTGACATTCCTGTCTTGCAGGAGATCATGCAGTATGGCTGGTGGCATTGTCATGCTGGAGGGTAATGTCAGGATGAGCCTGCAGGAATGTTACCACATGAGGGAGGAGGATGTCTTCCCTGTAACGCACAGCGTTGAGATTGCCTGCAATGACAACAAGCTCAGTGTATGCTCCAGAGTACAGGCCTTGGTTAACTCTCATTCCTTCGACGATAAACGAGAATCCGACCACCCTGGTTAGACAAAACGTTGTTGACGGTGATGTGGGGGTGAGGACCTGCCTTACAACAGCCCTACAAGCCCTCAGTCTAGCCTCTCAGCCTATTGCGGACAGTCTGAGCACTGATGGAGGGATTGTGCGTTCCTGGTGTAACTCGGGCAGTTGTTGTTGCCATCCTGTACCTGTCCCGCCGGTGTGATTTTCGTATGTACCGATCCTGTGCAGGTGTTGTTACACGTGGTCCTGAAAAAGGGATGTTTCTTTTTTTTGCTGAGTTTGTATACAGTACCAGTCAAAAGTTTGGACACAACTATTCATTCAAGGGTTTTTCTTTATTTTTAATATGTTCTACATTGTAGAATATGACATCAAAACTATGAAATAACACATATGGAATCATGAGATAACATAAAACGTGTTAAACAAATCAAAATATATTTTATCTTCTTCAAAGTAGCCACCCTTTGCCTTGAAGACAGATTTACACACTCTTGGCATTCTCTCAACCAACTTAATGAGGAATGCTTTTCTAACAGTCTTGAATGAGTTTCAACATATGCTGAGCACTTGTTGGGTGCTTTCCTTCACTCTGCGGTCCAACTCATCCAAAAACCATCTAAATTGGGTTGAGGACGGGTGATGGTGGAGGCCAGGTCATCTGATGTAGCACTCCATCACTCTCCTCCTCGGTCAAATAGCCCTTACACAGCCTGGAGGTGTGTTTTGGGTCAATGTCCTGTTGAAAAGCAAATGACAGTCCCACTAAGCGCAAACTAGGTGGGATGGCGTGTCGCTGCAGAATGCTGTGGTAGCCATGCAGAAATCTATTGATCAGTTTCCACATGATCCTAAAAATAAAATTAAGAGCAACTAAGAGCAACACACACGCACGCACACACACACACACACACACACGTGATTTAGAAAAACGACATTGAAGGAGTTCTTGGCGATTTCGTGATCAGTGATCAAGATTAGGAAACAGATAAATTCATGGCTGTGGCATAATATGTCTCTTTTCTTCAAATTGGAACTGGCAACATTCCACCTCAATTATTTTCAGGCTTAAATAGAAAGGGAATGATGTTCCTCAATTATCTTTGGATTAATCATTATAATGACGCTTCCTGAGCTAGAAAGGCTACCACCTATTGACGTGTTCCATAAAAATACATAAATACTAATAAGCACATCAGTCATGAGGATTTTCTATCAATCCAATATTTCTTAGATTAAGTACACAACGGTGGGTTGTAATGTCTGCTACAGTGTACTATATGCCAAGCCCACGGGACCAATATTATACAGCATAGCATGATCCCAATCCCATCCATTGATGGCTAATATGATATATCCTTATTATATACCCAGCACATCTCACTGTATATTAGCCTACACATCATCAACATATAGTATAGCTTTGACTATATTGTGTTTTGGGTCATTGTCCTGGTGAAAAGCAAATGATAGTCCCACAAAGCGAAACCAGGTGGGGTGGCTTATCGCTGCAGAATGGTGTGGTAGCCATGCTGGTTAAGTGTGCCTTGAATTCTAAATAAATGTGTCACAAGCAAAGCCCCCCCACCCCCACCATCACACCTCCTCCTCCATGCTTCACAGTGGAAATCACAAATGCGAAGATCATCTGTTCACCTACTCTGCGTCTAACAAAGACACGGCGGTTCAAACCAAAAATCTCAAATTTGGACTCATCAGACCAAAGGACAGATTTCCACCGGTCTAATGTCCATTGCTTGTGTTTCTTGGCCTAAGCAAGTCTCTTCTTCTTATTGGGGCCTTTAGTCGTGGTTTCTTTGCAGCAATTCAACCATGAAGGCCTGATTCACGCATTCTCCTCTAAACAGTTGATGTTGAGATGTGTCTGTTACTTGAACTCTGTGAAGCATTCATTTGGGCTGCAATCTGAGGTGCAATTAAGAGTACATGAGTGTTAATGAGAATTGACAAAGACATTATTAAAATGATGGGATGATGCCACAAGCTCATTGAAATGTTTGAAAAGATAGTTAATCTCATCGATCCATTATCCACTCCAAAAGACATTGGATACAGTCTCTTTGTTCTTGCCCCGAGCCGTTGTGGCCCAGGAGTGTTTCATTGGTAGGTTGATTGTAACATATAGTTGGAGAGTATAGACTGTGCTGCGCTAAGTGCTCATGTAAATGTGACTGTCAGACACAGCTGAGTGTGAAGTCAGCTTTGCTCCATGTGCTCTGCTGCAGCCATCTGTTATCTGTTTCATAGTTGTCAGCTACATAAATATTACAGCAGCCAAGAGCAACACATGCACACACACACACACACACACACACACACACACACACACACACACACACACACACACACTTGTGATTTAGAAAAACGACATTGAAGGAGTAATTTGCGATTTTGTGATCAGTAATCAAGATTAGGAAACAGATAAACTCATGGCCGTGGCATAATATGTCTCTTTTCTTCTTTCAAAGTTCTTGACATTTTTCGGATTTACTGACCTTCATGCCTTAAAGTAATGATGGACTGTCGTTTCTCTTTGCTTATTTCCGCTGTTCTTGCCATAATTTGGACTTGGTCTTTTATCAAATAGGGCTATCTGATTGGCTCAAACGTATTAAGAAGGAAAGACATTCCACAAATTAACGTTTACCAAGGTACACATGTTAATTGAAATGCATTCCAGGTGACTACCTCATGAAGCTGGGTGAGAGAATGCCAAGAGTATGCAAAGCTGTCAGCAAGGCAAAGGGTGGTTACTTTGAATAATCTGAAATATAAAGTATATCTTGAACGGTTTAACACTTTTTTGGTTACTTTATGATTCCATTTGTTTTACTTCATTGTTTTGATGTCTTCATTATTATTCTACAATGTAGAAAATAGTAAAAATAAAGAAAAACTCTTGAATGAGTAGGTGTGTCCTAACTGTCGACTGATATTGTCCATATACTGTAAATCAAATGTTATTAGTCGCATGCGTCGAATACAACTGGTGTAGACCTTACAGTGAAATGCTTACTTACAAGCACCTAACCAGCAATACAGTTTAAAAAATACAGATAAGAATAGGACATTTTAACCTTTATTGAACTAGGCAAGTCAGTTAAGAACAAATTCTTATTTTCAATCACAGCCTCGGAACAGTGTTGTTCAGGGGCAGAACGACAGATTTTTACCTTGTAAGCTCGGGGATTCGATCTTGCAACCTTTTGCTTACTAGTCCAACGCTCTAACCACTAGTAACAACACAACAATTAATTAAAGAGAAGCAGTAAAATAACAATAGCGAGACTATATACAGGAGATTGCATCATCTGTGGATCTGTTGGGGCGGTATGCAAATAGGAGTGGGTCTAGGGTTTCTGGGATAAAGAATTTCATGGCTACAGATGTGAGTGCTACGGGTCGGTAGTCATTTAGGCAGGTTACCTTAGTGTTCTTGGGCACAGGCACTATGGTGGTCTGCTTAAAACATGTTGGTATTACAGACTCGGAGAGGGAGAGGTTGAAAATGTCAGTGAAGACACTTGCCAGTTGGTTAGCACATGCTTGCAGTACACGTCCTGGTAATCCGTCTGGCCATGCGGCCTTGTGAATGTTGACCTGTTTAAAGGTCTTACTCACATCGGCTGCGGAGAGCGTGATCACACAGTCTTCTGGAACAGCTGGTGCTCTCATGCATGTTTCAGTGTTTTTTGCCTCGAAGCGAGCATAGAGCTAGTTTAGCTCGTCTGGTAGGCTCGTGTCACTGGGCAGCTCTTGGTTGTGCTTCTCTTTGGAGTCTGTAATGGTTTGCAAGTCCTGCCACATGTGATGAGCGTCAGAGCTAGTGTAGTATGATTCGATGTTAGTCCTTTATTGATGCTTTGCCTGTTTGATGGTTCGTCGGAGGGTATAGAGAGATTTCTTATATGCTTCTGGGTTAGAGTCCCGCTCCTTGATAGCGGCAGCTCTAGCCTTTAGCTCAGTGCGAATGTTGCCTGTAATCCATGGCGTACGGTCACTGTGGGGACGACTACATTGATGCACTTATTGATGAAGCCAATGACTGATGTGGTGTACTCCTCAATGCCATTTGAGGAATCCCGGAACATATTCCAGTCTGTGCTTGCAAAACCGTCCTGTAGCTTAGCATCTGCTTCATCTAACCACTTTTTTATTGATCTAGTCACTGGTGCTTCCTGCATTCATTTTTGCTTGTAAGCAGGAATCAGGAGAATAGAATTATGGTCAGATTGCCAAATGAAGGGCGAGGGAGAGCTTTGTATGCGTCTCTGTGTGGAGTTAAGGTGGTCCAGAGTTTTTTTTCCTCTGGTTGCACATTTAACATGCTGATAGAAATTTGGTAAAAACGGATTTAAGATATCCTGCATTAAAGTTCCTGGCTACTAGGAACGCCACCTCTGGGTGAGCATTTTCTTGTTTGGTTATGGCGGAATACAGCTCATTCAATGCTGTCTTAGTGCCAGCCTCAGTCTGTGGTGATATGCAAACAGCTACGAAAAATACATATGAAAAATCTCTAGGTAGATAGTGTGGTCTACAGCTTATCATGAGATACTCTACCTCAGGTGAGCAATAGTTTGAGACTTCCTTAGATATCGTGCACCAGTTGTTATTTACAAAAATACATAGGTAGAGAAAGGAACATTTAATTACCTGGCAACAGCTCTGGTGGACTTGCCTGCAGTCAACATGCCACTTGTACACTAACACAAAACTTGAGACATCTGTGGCATTGTGTTGTGTGACAAAACTGCACATTTTAGTTTGGCCTTTTGTTGTCCCCAGCACAAGGTTCACCTGTGTAATGATCGTGCTGTTTAATAATCACTGTGTATATATATATATATATATATATATATATATATATATATATATATATATATATATATATATATATAGAGAGAGAGAGAGAGAGAGAGAGAGAGATTTTACTGAATTACAGTTCACATAAGGAAATCTGTCAACTCAAATAATTTTATTAGGCCCTAATCTATGGATTTCACATGACTGGGGAATAGATATGCAACTGTTGGTAGAGATACCTTTAAAAAAAAGTTGGAGTGTGGATCTAGTCAGTGCCTGGTATGATCAACATTTGCCTCATGATCAATTTGATAAATTTGTTGATTGTGGCCTGTGGAATGTTGTCCCACTCCTCTTCAATGGCTGTGCGAAGTTGCTGGATATTGGTGGGAATTGGAACACGCTGTCGTACATGTCTATCCAGAGCATCTCAAACATGCTCAATGGGTGACCTGTCTGGTGAGTATGCAGGCCATGGAAAAACTGGGACATTTTCAGTCTCCAGGAATTGTGTACAGATCCTTGAGACATGGGACTGTGCATAATTATTCTGAAACATGAGGTGATGGTGGCGAATGAATGGCATGACAGTGGTTCTCAGGATCTCGTCACGGTATCTCTGTGAAATTGCAATTGTGTTCGTTGTCCGTAGCTTATACCTGCCCATAACATAAACCCACTGCCACAATGGGGTATTCTGTCCCCAACGTTGACATCAGAAAACTGCTCACCCTACACAACACCATACACACTGTCTGCCATCTGCCAGGTAAAGTTAAAAATGGGATTTATACATGAAGAGCACACTTCTCCAGCGTTCCACTGAGTCACTTACAACGCCAAACTGCAGTCAGGTGAAAACCCTGGTGACGATGATGAGCACACAGATGAGCTTTCCTGAGATGGTTTCTGACAGTTCGTGCAGATATTCTTCGGTTGTGCAAACGCAGTTTCATCAGCTGTCCGGTTGGCTGGTCTCAAACGATCCCGCAGGTGAAGAAGCCGGATGTGGATGTCCTGGGCTGGCGTGATTACACATGATCTGCGGTTGTGAGGCCGGTTGGATGTGCTGTCAAATTCTCTAAAACGATGTTGGAGGTGGCTTATGGTAGAGAAATGAACATTTAATTACCTGGCAACAGCTCGGATGGACATGCCTGCAGTCAGCATGCCACTTGCACACTAACTCAAAACTTGAGACATCTGTGGCATTGTGTTGTGTGACAAAACTGCACATTTTAGTCTGGCCTTTTATTGTCCCCAGCACGAGGTTCACCTGTGTACTGATCATGCTGTTTAATCAGCTTCTTGATATGCCACACCTGCCAGGTGGATGGAGTATATTGGCAAAAGAAAAATGATTAATAACAGGGATGAAAACAAATGTGTGCACAACATTTGAGAGAAATAATGTTTTTGTTCATATGGAACATTCCTGGGATATTTTATTTCAGCTCGTGAAACATGGGACCAACACTTTACATGTTGTGTTCATATTTTTGTTCAGTGTGTATATATATTTATACATAATTTTGGTTGTTGCTCAATCTGATTGGGTGGGCCTGGCTCTCCAATGGGTGGCTACGCCCTGGTTCTGGGTTAACTGAGATTAACATCTCAGTAACGGGTGTAATAAACCCAACTACTAACAAGTTGGATTAGATTGGAAAAAAGTATGTTATTTATGTTTGTGTAGTATACGATTAATCAACCAGTCAATGTACAAACAACACAGGTATTGAAGCAAACAATTCTGAAAATCAACCTGCAATAGAGCACCCTGGGAAATGTGATAACGATGAGTGTAATTTTAAGTGGTTTTGAGCAAACATACATTTGCAATTTACTCAACAAGCTTGTTGAAATTCAGCTAAAACAAACCTAAACACTAGCTCAAATTAATTTCCTTTTGAAGTCCACTCAACTCACAGACATTAAGCAATTGGTTAGGTTGGCATTTTCTTTGTGTAGATGCGGTGCCATGGTTGCAATATGTCCCCAAATGAATAGTGAAAAGGTTTAATGTAAGGGCCATCACAGATGGGCAATATGTGACAAAAAAGCAGACAACTTACACAAACATAATTACAGTAGTAAAAAATAGGAATTATTGTTGTGCTAATACCAGCTGCTTTGGCATGCACATGGAGCATCACTCCAACCAATTCAATATTTGACCCCAAATATAACAACCACTACCACTACTATAACAACCACTACTCGATATTCTGTAATTCTTCTACCCTTCAGTGGTGTATTATCAAAATATTATCCCGGTACTGACGACTTCCATTCTACCAAGCAAATCTCTCCATCTCTACCCTTTCTCCAATGATATAGGAGATGAAGGAAAGCATGCTTTAATAACCCGCCTAGTTCATCCACTATCCTTGTCTTCCAAAGTGCTGGAGATCAGCCTGGAAGTTGTAGTCTGGACAGACCTTCTGTGCCAGTTTGTAGTCGGCGCTGAGAAAAAAGATGAATACACAGATGACCTTGAAGGGCTTGGCACAGATCCAAGCGGCGTGAGACTGGGTGTGTTCTGAGTAGCAGGTCTGGGAGGGATCGTAGAGGCATGGCTTTGTTTTCTTGGCTCTGTTGGTCCTCTGGTACTCCACCACGCAGTTGAGGGCCTTCATCTCCTGCCGGTGCTCATTGGGGGTGGACTGCGGCTGACTCTGGAAGTGGAGTTTCGGGCGTCCCACATCCTCCCATTCCACGGCTTTGGAGGGAGGAACGATGCTCACTGAGATATTCCCCAGACGGGACGAGTTGTGGCGGAAGTACACACTGAAGGTGCCGTTGATGTGGTCCACTATCTTACCTGTCACCAGCAGGCTGAACTTGATGGTTTTGATGTTGAGGTAGAAGTTGCCCCACCCAAAGGTCTTCTTGACCTTGATAGGTGTTTTTATGGGGGGCTTGGATTTGGAGAGAAACTGTGACTGATCCAAGGGGAGGGAGAGGTTCTGTGACCAGCCATATGGGCCCACAGAGCTATAGCTGGAGGCCTTAGGCTTGGTGGATACATCTTTGGAAAGGTGTTTGACTTTCAATGCAGCTCCAAGGTTTCCTTCTTTCCCCCTCCTTCCTATTTCGTAGGTAAGGGGCTGTGAGGTGTTGTCAACATTTGGATCGAGGTTCAGATAGTCCAAGGTCTTCCCAGCATCCTCCTCCTGCACCTATGGACAGATGAATGAAGGATAAGTTTTGTATTTTTTTCAGTCCGTCTCTCTCTTTGTCTCTAATGAATTGCTGTCAATCTTCACATGCCTGTGGGCTTGATATGGATGTAACCTTGATAAAGTAAAGGTAGAAATCTATTGATCAGTTCCCACATGATCCTAAAACTACAATTAAGAGTACATGAGTGTTAATGAGGAATTGACAAAGACATTATTAAAATGATGGGATGATGCCACGAGCTCATGAAAATGTATAAAAAGATAGTTAATCTCATCGATCCATTATCCACTCCAAAAGACATTGGATACAGTCTCTCTGTTCTTGCCCCGAGCCGTTGTGGCCCAGGAGTGTTTCATTGGTAGGTTGATTGTAACATATAGTTGGAGAGTATAGACTGTGCTGCACTAAGTGCTCATGTAAATGTGACTGTCAGACACAGCTGAGTGTGAAGTCAGCTTGGCTCCATGTGCTCTGCTGCAGCCATCTGTTATCTGTTTCATAGTTGTCAGCTACAGAAAAAAAAACACACACACACACACACACACACACACACACACACACACACACACACACACACACACATTTGAGTTCTTGCCGATTTCGTGATCAGTGATCAAGATTAGGAAACAGATAAATTCATGGCCGTGGCATAATATGTCTCTTTTCTTCAAATTGGAACTGGCAACATTCCACCTCAATTATTTTCAGGCTTAAATAGAAAGGGAATGATGTTCCTCAATTATCTTTGGATGAATCATTATAATGACACTTACTGAGCTAGAAAGGCTACCACCTATTGACGTGTTCCATAAAAATACATAAATACTAATAAGCACATCAGTCATGAGGATTTTCTATCAATCCAATATTTCTGAGATTAAGTACACAACGGTGGGTTGTAATGTCTGCTACAGTGTACTATATGCCAAGCCCACGGGACCAATATTATACAGCATAGCATGCTCCCAATCCCATTCACTGATTGGTAATATGATATATCCTTACTATATACTCAGCCCATCTGTATATAGAATGTTAGCCTACACATCATCAACGTATAGTATAGCTTTAACTACGTTTCTTTTCTCTGCATGCCCTCTCATAACTACTCTCCTGTCTGTAATCCACTGTCAAACCAATGATCCATTACAGAACCCTTATCAGGCTAATGAAGAACTCTGAGCCACTGCATTCATCTCCTCCACTAGCAGGGTGGTAAGCCAGCCATGCTCCAGCTCTAATTGGGCACCACACTCTGACAGTCATGTCCAGTGGCTCTGTGTCCGGTTGTCTGTATGTCTGGCCGTGGCTGGGTTAGAATACAATCTGACATGGGAAACCTCAGCTCATGGTAATGGGGATGGCAGTGAAAGATGGTGCACGTGTTACACACGGCTCCATGGGCAATAATCATTTGTGTACTCACATGATCGTCATGTGTGAGAATAGTGCTGGGGGAAAGAAAATTGAGGCTGCTTTTGGTAAATGGATAGATCATCAAAATGGTGTTACGGCTCACTGTGGTTCATGCTGAGCCCCCCGAGGAAAACACTCAACCTGAGTTGCGCCATAACCGAGTTAGAACAACTCTCTAATGTGAACAATGAATGCACTGTATGTTTCTCCAGATTGTGTTTGCTGAGCAAATGATCAGTTTAACCCGGTACAGCTGTCAACCCTCAGGATGATGTGTACTGTAACGACACATGGAGTTAATTTGCGACCGAAGAGGCCAATTAAATGATAACATTTCTAGTTATTATTGGTGCATGAATTTTAAAAAAAGTGATTAATATAGCATTAATATGGAGACTGTAGATTCCGTCTGTCTAATGATCCCAGTTCAATAAGAGTATGTGTTCTTCAATTTTTGATAGTATTATTTTAAATGAATACCTCATTCATCCAGTGCATTGATAACAAATCGTGAATTTGCTAAATGTGGGTAACAGTGTCTTTATTGCTATCATCAAGAGGATGAAGTAATGCCGTTACGTAAGTGAACATCTTCAGACCTTACAACTGCATAGACACAAATAGCATTTGGAATTATTTATCACCATGAGACAGTTTGAGGGAACCAGAGTCTTCTGGGGTATGTTGAATATAAGATCATAACATAGATAAAGAGAAATGAACTTTGAGGAAGTTCTACACTGTAATGGAAAACTGTAAATTATACTGTAATTTTTGTTGTTGTATTTTCAACAGTAAAATACTCAAACGTTTTACTGCGTCATACTGAACATTATGGTGCATTGTGGGAATGTTGTCGGTAGGGAAAGATTGCTGTATTTCGAATGGTGCTGTAATTCCACCCCACAGTTTACAGTACCTTACCATATTTTTGGAGGGCCAAAAACCTTTTGACCACTAGTAGGTGCATGGTTGTTGTTGTTTTTGGCTCAATAGCATATTTTGAGGCGTGCCTTGTAAAAGGCTATCTTTGTTGCACCCATGAGTGAGAGTGCTGTACCAATTTAACTCCTATCTGGTTAAATTTAGTGATGGGCATTCTGGCTCTTTTCAGTAAGCCTGTTTGTTCAGCTGAGCTCACCAAAAAGAACTGGCTCTTTTGGCTCCCAAACGGCTCTTTAAAAAAAATGTGTTTTGTATTTTTTCATCTCAAACAGTTTGCGATAGTTTGACTATGATTGGTGTTAAAACAATTCTAATTAAGTTATTAAATGAAATCATACTCTACCTTAACCACAATGTATTTAAAAATGCATTGGTTTGTTATGAAAAATAATTATATTAAACATTTGCATTTAAAGTTAAGTAACCTTTTAATGTATATAAACCAAGTGCATATAAATCTAACCATTCAAAACGAATACAATCTGAACAACATAATAGAATATTGCACCATATCAAAGAAAAATAAATAACAATGTGCAAAACTGCAGCATCCCACTTAACATTAAACTGGTCCCTCTTTTCTCTCTCTTCCTTATTGCCATGTTATAACCAGCAGCACACAGCAATGCTGACCATATTTTTCTTTTATGAGAGATTTGCATTCCGAAATGCAAGCTGCCTCACTTTCGAGGGACTGATGCGGTTTCTTCTCTCAGTAATTGTTTGTCCCGTTTTCGAGAAAACCCTCTAAGGGAACGGATGTGGCCACTATGCAAAGTCTCCCTGTCATGACTTTAGTAAGAGGCCAGGTTCTTCCACATGCTCAGAGGATCTGCAGATCTTTGGCGGAAGGGCTCTTCCAAATAGGATCGGACCTCCATTATGGCATCTGCTGAGGGATTCCTTCGTGCTGCATCCCCAGTTGCTCTCTCGTAAAACAGCATCTACAGTGACCTGCTCAAAGGGTTCCAGGACTCTGCACACCTCCTCCACCACCTCCCATTCCTCTTGGGCCAGAGCATCAACAGGTGCATTGACAATGGCCAGGGTAGAGATGATGGCATCCTTTGACTCAAGAAACCACTTCAACATATAAAATGTTGAATTCCACCTTGTAGTGCAGTCTTGTTTAGGCCTCATCTGTCGTTGTGTAGACTAGGTTTTCAGCGCTCCTGTGGAAGTATTCCACAGCTGCTTTCACTTTGTCCACAGTGGGCTTCATCACCTTCAGAACATCTCCTACAATCAGGTTGATTGTGTGGGCAAGACATCCATTTAAACATTTTCATGGCAAGATTTTTTGGGTTGTGTTAGCTACATTGTCGCTAACACAACAGACAATTTTTCCGTCTGCTTGCCATTCTCTGGCCACTCTCAACAGTTCCTCTGCCAAGTTCTCTGAGGTGTGTCTGTTGCTGAACTCAAAGTAGTCCAGAAGACAGCTAGGCATCGACAAATCTTCAATGAAGTGACATGTAACTGACATGTAAGAAGTGGTTACCCTTGATGTCCAGCAGTCAGTGGTAAGGCAAACTGCAGTAGCTTTCTGGACTCTTTCTCGTACTGAAGCCTGTGTGCTCTCGTACAGTTGTGGAATATGTGATTTTGAAAACGTTTTCCTGCTTGGAATTGTGTACATTGGATTTAGACTATTGCTATAATTTCTAAAACCTCTGTCATCCACGATCGAAAATGACTGGAAATCGGTGGCAATAATTTTAGCCAATGCAATATCAATTTGGCCTTGTTTTGCTACAGACATAGACTTTGGCATAAACTGTTCCATAGAAGACTGCGTTGCTGTGGGTTGCGGAGTAGGCCTACTTGACTGAGTGGATACATCTCCCGTGTGGAGGTGCTGGCTCCACCACTATCACTAGCAGGCCCGCTAGTTTCTGGAAGCTCCGCTACAGCTAGCTTCACAGTTGGGTGCACAGTTCGCATATGCTGGTGTAAAGTTGTGTGTAGAACCAGCTTTATATGAGATTTTGTTTTGGCAAATTCTACACTGTGCTCTAATATTGTCTACATTATTAAAATGCATCCAAATGCTACTGTGCTTCTGACTCATTTTCCAGCTGTTGTTTTCACAGCTGTCCTTCCTCTCTCTCCTCGGCTGCTAAGTGTGTGACTGTGAGTGAGTTGGCTCGGCCCTCCCTCACGCATCTTTGGTTCATTGGTTGACACTGCGTGTCTGATTGACAGGAACAACAAGTGAGGCTGTTAGTCTGAGCAGACAGTCAGAATGAATGTGTGCGCACTTGAGCCTATATTTATATTTAGGCCTATATTATTTTATTTCATTTTTCGCTCTTTGAATTAGTTAATTCTATTAATTTAAATCTTTTGATTATTCATATCTTAATTTTTTTATATTTTTATAAATAGATTCAGCTCTTCTGATATACAAGCCGGCTCCCAAAGTTCACCTACAGGAGCTGGCTCTTAGGTCGTTCGCGAACGAGTCGGCTCTATCACTAGTTATATTCCCTGTCAATTTAACATGTATACAGTCTGGGAGAGATTTGAGTGGCAGCATGTCTTAAACCTGTTTTTCCCAGTCCCCAGCACCAATCCTCTAGCCTCGGTCCCAGCATGACTTCCAGTCCTGGCCCCAACACCAGTACCGACCCAGGTTTTCCCGGTCCCAGCATGACTTCCAGTCCTGGCCCCAACACCAGTACCAACCCAGGTTTTCCCGGTCCCAGCCACATCCAGCAACAACCCTGTACACCGCACCCACCTAGCACAACTGCCACCAGCTTCCAGCAACTGCCAGCCCAGGCCCCCCCCCCCCCCCCCCAACAAAAAGACACAGACACATTGAGGACTGAGTGACTGACAGACAGATTTTTTTCTGATTCCTTTTTGATTGATTGATTGATTGATTGCTTTAGTTTTTCTGTTTTCGTTTGATTGGATGACCATTTGGTTTGCCTAATTTTAATTGGTTGCTTATTGTTGGAATTGTTTATTATTTAGGATTTGAAATTAATGATGGATTGAATTTGAACTTGAACATTTTAAACTGTATGAATAAAACATTTTTTTGTCTGTTATTCCCTGTAGACGCTGCCAGTTTGGAAGCCTTTAGAAATTCAAGTGATATAAAACACCAAATATTCATTAATATTCTAGAATATTTGTAAACTTAACACTTTACCAAGCAGCCAACCGGCTTGCACCAATCCCTTGTAAAATAAAATTCTGTGAAATACAAACTAAAATTGACAGTCTAATAGTCCATTTTACAGTTGTGTACTGTGTGTCATTACACAGTACATGCTTTGGCACCATATTTATATTACAGGAAGTGTACTGTAATATGAAATACAGAATTTTCTTGCCACGAGCTGCCAGTAAGCTACTTTACAATTCATGGTAACCCCTTTACAGTGTACCCAAAACCCTTATTCTATGTTATCACCATCAACATATCTCTGCATAGCACACAACTTCATAACTATCAACCTCTACCATAGAGACAGAGAATGTCTTATCATTGATTTCCATCTGTAGCCTATGGCTTTGTGGTAGTGTGAGGACTGAAATGCTCCCTCTATGTTCAGCAGAATAATTATTCAGATAATCAATATGATCCTGTTGTTTTCTTGCCCCAGGGATGGATTTGTTATATAATGGGAATTTAATATTTTATTTATAGTTATGCTTTCCCTCTCCCTCTCAAATCCACATCACAATCACAGATTTTTCTCTGCATGTGAACACACAAAATGAAGAAGGTATGAACAGGCACAAAGACGAAACACTTTTGAGAATTTACAAAAGCCACGTTTACTTAAACTCTCTGTATAGCATTTAGTAGCCGTTTATCTGAAGATGATTGCCAACCCTCATGTGAAAATAATGTCAAATACTGTAGCTTACCATTGGTAGAAGCCACAGACAGAAGATGGCAAAGCTGATGAATAGTATCCTCATCTCGTCCCTGAATGTCTTATGTCGAACAAATCTGGACACCGTGGCAATCAAAGTCTGGGAGCAATTCCCTTGGAAGAAAACTTAGAACACTTCAGACTGATTCAAAAGTCAGAAAATGTTGGTAGTGGCTTCAATGACACTCTGCCGTGAGGTCCATGGCTCTGTGAAAACAGGACAAACTGGGGGGGGGGGGGGGAGATAAAAAAAAAAGTGTTTTAGAGATTCACCTTAGTGATGATATTGGACAGCCCCTGTGATTTCATTTGTGCTCTCCCTCGCACACCCTCTCTCTCTCTCTCTCTCTCTCTCTCTCTCTCTCTCTCTCTCTCTTTCTCTCTGTGTCATACATTCACACGTCTGTTTGCTTCTCATCATTTGTACAATGAGAGCAAATTAGAACAAATGTGTATATGTGCATTATTTCACTAACCACCTACCCTGCACAATTTGCATTGTAGCGGACTTTGTTTTGAATTTGACCATGGTAAAAATAGACCATGGTCAAAGAATACACATTTTGAAGGCTAATGATATTCGATGTAGGCTATATAACTGTAGACAGAATGTGAGACCATTGAAATCATAAAGACCCTCTCATCACACTGGTAATACATTCAAGAGAAAATCTGACAGAATGAAGAGTTGCTCTGCTACTGTCTATCTGTCACCAAACCTCCTGGCTCGTTAGAACTCATCCCCGGGGAGGTGACTTCTGCCCCTGGTTCTGCCACAGGGAGGCTGACACAATGATAAGAACGCTCTCCCAGTGGAATATAAAGACAGTAGGCATATAGTGCCAGTATGTGTGGATGTGATTTCTGTAGCCATTTTGGTTGCTGCTGACTATAGTCGTATGTGTGTGATGGTGTGTGGAAATAGCATGATGAGGCAGAGAGATCATTTAATATCTAAATTGCTCTCGTCTTTTTTTTTACCACGTGGTTATTCATTCAGGCTTTAAATGTATATGATAGTCTAAAAAGCTAGCCCCTACACTAGGGAGTTTAGAAAACAGTTTTTTACCTGTTAACCGTAACTTTTCATCTGGTGTAGCAGGCCAGTAAATAGACCAATTTATTTGCAACATTTTTGCAAGATTTACAATGTGTTTTTAGATGAGAGAGCCAAGTCCTGGTCACGTGCATTTCACATGATAGCGGCCTGCGTTTCATGGCTTCTCTACAGACATAGGAATTCTCCGGTTGGAACTTTATTGACGATTTATGATAACAACATCCTAAAGATTGATTCTATACTTAGTTTGACAGTCCCCAGCACCTGTAATATAACTTTTTGAAGTTTTCGGATGGACCTGCACGAGCGTTTGGATATATCTGGAGACAGATATGAAACAAACCAAATCATTATCAATTTATTTTGGTCCAATGAAGATTGATGCAGGGATCTACAGTTCAGAACCATCCTATTTGGACTACGAAGAAAAATTAGTGTGGAACTTTGGATATGGAACCAGTGTGCTTTACAGGTGTTGCCCTACCTTGCACAAAACAATTTTCCATTAGCAAGGAAGCTATGGCCGCTACTAAAGTAGTGATTAAAGATCTATGGGACATGGGTATAGTTGAAAATACACATTCTGCCTCCGATAGCCCAGTATGGACAGTGAAAAAATCAAGTGGTGACTGGCGAGTGACTGTGGACTACAGGAATGCAAATTAAGCCATCTCCAAGCTCACTCCACTGGTGGCTGACACCTCAACCATTTTTTCCTCATTGTCACCTGCTCACTCTGTGTTCTCAGTCATTGATGTGGCTAATGGGTTCTGTCTGGTCTGTACCCTTACAACCAGAGGTCCGTCCATGCCTTGCTTTTTCTGAGGATGGTCAATGGTATCAGTGGACTAGGACTCCTATGGGCCTTCCTAATAGTCCTTAGATTTACCATTGGGCATTGCGGAGACATCTCCAAGCTCTCCCTCAGATGTCATCTGTTGTCATACAATATGTTGATGATATATTGTTGGCTTCAGAAGATGAGGAAACACACGCTAAGGATCTAAAAATCCCTGTTAGACCACCTGCATGCCAAAGGCCATAAAGCTAGCCCTATCTTGGTCAACTGATGACACAAAATTGTATGGCTGCCATACAAGCTGCCTAAAGAGCCCACTACTATTAAAGTACTTCGCTCCTTCATGGGCTTGTGCAATTACAATAGATGCTGAGTGGACTCCTTCGTCGAAATTGCACAATCCATTAACGACCTCCTCAAGGGAGACCCTGATTCAAAAGACTGTTGCCTTCAAAGGAAGAACAGAGGTTTTAGGCAAGCTCAAACTAGCTTTGTCATCAGTACCGGCTTTGGACATTCCAGACTCAGGCCAACCATTCACCCTCTTTGTGGCTGAAAGAAAATGGCTACATGACTTCAGTTCTGACACAAGACCATCGTGATTGTCAGAAACCTGTAGGCTACTATTCGGAGAAATTGGATGATGTGGCGTTGGGATGGGGTCCCTGTCTCAGAGCTATGCAGGCTACTTACTGTGTCGATGGTGGCATCACTTGTTCTTGACCAACATCAAGTGTCCACATGCTGCTCTTTTTTTATTTTTTTAAATAAGGAAGGCAGGCTGGCTGGGCATTTACTACAATGGACAATGTGATAGTGACAGGCACGTTACCTGCAGGAACATCAGCACAGGTGATGGAATTGGTGGCTTTGACAGAAGCATGTAAACAGGCTGAAGGAAAAACAGCCAACATTTACACAGACTCAAGATATGCTTTTGGTGTTACCCATGATTTTGGAAAAATATGGAAAAACAGAGGATTCATGACATCACTGGGAGCTCCTGTGAAGAATGGACCAGAGGTGATGGCTCTACTGAATGCTCTCCAGTTACCTGGACAAGTTGCAATTTTGAACATGAAAGCACATGGAAAAATCTTTACAGATGACAGTAAAGGTAATGATTTGGCTGACAGAGCTGCTAAGGCGGCTGCAAAGAGAACACCTCTGACACCTAAACTGACGAGGAGATACACCTTGGATACGTTGCAACACATTAGAGATATGCAAAGCAGTGCACCAAAAGATGAAGTGTGGGAATGGATGGCTGCAGGATGCAAACTCAGTCAAGAAGGGGTGTGGAAATACAACCTGAGATGTGTAGCGCCAAATGCACTCTTACCGTACTTGGTGACACAGATCCACTCTTTGGGATACATTGGTGTGGACAAGATAGTTTATCGTTTTGTGGGCAAATGGTGGAATCCTGATGTGCGGAAAGAGGCTGAGGCTGTTGTAGCGAATTACAACATTTGTATGGAAAATAACCCCAAAGGACGAGTGGAAGTACAAACACGACGAGCGCCTGCCCCACCAGGACCCTTCAGACATCTACAGCTGGATTATATCACACTTCCCAAATGTAAAAGACATGAAGATATGCTGGTCCTTGTTGATAGTTTCTCACGATGGCTTGAAACCTACTCTACGCTAAGAAATGCACTGCACAACACACAGCTAAAATTCTAATTTGAGAAATAATTCCCAACCGGGAACAATTAGATTCCGTCCAAGGCACTCATTTCACAGGAAAGGTTTGTCAGGAGGTAGCTCGTCTTCTGAACATAGACTGGCATCTACACTGCCTTATCATCCTCAATCGAGTGGACTGGTAGAACACACAAATTGGGTTTCGAAAGAGAGACTTTCAAAGATGCATCAAGAAGGGATGGCATGACCACATGCATTGCCTACGGTATTATGTAGTATACGGGCAACACATAACAAAGCCACAGGGTTGAGTCCGTTTGACGTCGTCACAGTTCGACTCATGTCACTACCAGGCACGTTAGGCTTGAGAAAGCCGGCGTTCACTTTATGAGTGACACAATGCTTAACTATTGCATACAACTCTCTAATGCAGTAAGGGAAGCAGACAGACAAGTAAAAGAGGCGTGGGGAATAACTCCCGAAGGGGGACATGACGTAGTACCAGGACAGTGGGTGATGGTAAAGGAATATGTGACAGACGCGTTAGGGCCAAAATGGGAAGGTCCTTATCAAGTTTGGCTTCTAACGAGGTCAGCAGTAGAAGTCCAGGGAAAATCACGATGGATACGTCACTCATTGCAAGGTTGTCCATGTTGATGACAAAGCTGAGCCTGGAGAATAAAGAACTGATTGATTAGCAATCGGGGGCCAATCCCGGGTGAAGAAGCATAGTAAGATGATCAGAACCTGATGAGCTTCTATGATGTATACCGCAGTCGTCATATTAGGGATGTCTAGGTGAAATGTCCAACGTTATCCTGATAATTGGGACATGCTTACTTAGGGAAATCTATGTGAAATATCAATTTCTCTTGAAACCAGGGCATGTTACTTTCACTTTTTCTTTCCTTTGTTACAGGTTATGAGAATCTACCGTCTGAGGCTGCAGCAATATCCTTCGATTCAAGGACTGTACCTGAAACAATACAAGATCACCAGTGAAGTGCAACCAGTGGAACGGAAGAAGAATTCCTCACTACTGGCAGACTGTCAGAACGTAATTTCTAATAGTTATCTATGTGGGACTGATACCAGTGTGGAAGAACTGGTCACTTTTAAAGGACTTGGTTATTATATTATAATATTATAATAGAGGACAACTGAAATTATATTATTTCAGTGTTGATAAGGGAAGGGCAGGTTAAATAAAAACATGACAGCCAGACAAGCCAGTGTATGAATCAAACGGATTTGCATATGCATGGAGTGGAAATTAGCTGACTTCGTGATCTGTAGGGTTAGTAACTTTAATGTGTCAAATTAGTTTACACATTCTTTGCCATTTCTGAAACGTAGAAATGTTTATGACATGGACTTCATGTTGTAATGTTAACAAGATACCCAAAAGTAGTTTGAATTCATGTTTTCGTTTTATTAGCTTAACAAAACTTGTTTAAACAGCGAAACTGTCGCAGAAATCAGTCTGGATTGCATAGCGATGATGAAAAGAACGTAATTTAGGCTGTAATAATCTCCAAAAGATCCATCCTTTACAAAAATTACACTGATTGGCCCAAAGAGGGGCGCTACATCATTCGTGGGGGACAACATGTTTACTGTTGCCTTGTTTAATTGTTGTTGTTTTGCTAATTAGATGTAGTAGCAGCTCTAGCTGTAGGCCTACAAGCCTAACATATTGTTTTTCCGCTTTAGGCCTTCATGTTTAAAAACTATAGAAAGTGATAGGACTCAAATGACTGCATTGGTGTATTTTAACCGTGAGGGCCATGAGAGGGAGCCCCATTAGGCCCATGGGCTTTTGTCTTAACTAGTCCATTATCATTCACACTGTCACAGTCCACGGGCCCATTTTAAGGACACCCAAGATTCACATAATTTGATGGTTCAATGTACTTATGATAGCATCAGTGTCAAAAAAATGTGGCAAGCCCATCTACTATATAAATGGTTTAGGCCAGTCCACGACCTCCACCTTACACGCTGTGGGTTTCATGGGCTATCATGGTATGTAGTACTTAGTATGACCACAGCATGTCGCTAGGAATTTTTTTATTATATCAAAAGAGTGGAGCTAATCAATTTTGCATGTTGCAGTTGAGTAAACTACTATACACAGAATGATGCATTATACACAGATGCTTAAAGTCCAGACCTAATGAAGATGTCTACACAGAGTTTAGAAAACGTAGGCTTTGTTTGAGGACTGCACTATGGGGATGTGGCGGAGATGTTAGCTGTACTACTACGCATGCGTGTGAGTGTGTTACACGGTGGGATCAGTGAAATACAGACGTAAGACGTTTCAATTAATTTGTTTTCCTTTTTGACTATGCCTTTTACTCATAGCTATGTTATTATTTCCCATGTATAATTCGATTAAATAGTGGTGTATGGCATATGGCACTCTCTCTATACATAGATTGAGAAATTAGGAAGTGGTTGTAACAATCCCCAGCATGCATTTCGCGCGGAGTTATAGGCTACTAAATGTTTAAATACAATAATAATACTGCAACATGTGTCCACTACAAATGTGGGATTATTTTCATTCCAATGTAATAAAACTGTGATTTGCGGAATTTACAGTTTGGGTGATATTGCCTTATAAAACGTTACCGGGACTTGTAATGAATTGAATGTGTTGCGAGCCGGTTCTTTCAGTCTGTAGTACACTCTGGTTTCTCTTCAGATCGCATAAATCTTTCGCCTTTTACTAAAGATTTCCGTGGGGAGGAACATTATGAGTATCAACCAATTTTTTGATGCCCGGCCTCACGGCTGGGCTTCCTACTCTTGTGAAATAAATGTTGAGGAAGTTTGTTGAGAAGGCCTTGCTATAGAGATTTACAGGCAGTCTGCTTAATTAAGTTGGAACTAGTGACGGGAAGTTGGACTGTTTGCACTTACTTACTCTGATCTTTTCTGTTCGTTTGTTAAAAATAAAGAAAAAATCGATTTATTTTCTTCATTTTAGTCAGCAATACCCGGAGCATTCAGGACCCCTACCGGCGAACAATGACTGAAAACTCGAAATAGTCATGATTTTAGGAGCCTCCCGTTCACATGTCGTTTACCATAGAGGGCTTATTGGAGCTGTCATTTGTGACTGAGACTTGTATAAACGTGTGCTTTGAACAATGTAGATCTGTTGATTGATAAACATGCAAATAAGATTATTTCTTGATACATTTGAAACTAGATTTGATGGGGTAGGACTAGATTTGATGTTCAGCCTGAGGTCCTGAATGCTCTGGAGCAGGTTTTCAACAAGGATCTCTACTTTTTTCTCTGTTCATCTTTCCATTGATCCTGACTAGTCTCCCTGCCACTGAAAAACATCCCCACAGCATGATGCTGCCACCACCATGCTTCATCGTAGGGATGGTACCAGGTTTCCTCCAGACTTGACGCTTGGCATTGAGTCCAAAGATTTCCATCTTGATTTCAACAGACCAGAGGACCTTGTTTCTCATGGTCTGAGAGTCCTTCAAGTTCCTTTTGGCAAACTCCATTTCTGTATGGACCTCGCTATGTGCACAGGGGCATTGTCATGCTGAAACAGGAAAGGGTCTTCCCCAAACTGTTGCCACAAAGTTGGAAGCACAGAATTGTCTAGAAGGTGGAACATCATTGGAACTAAGTGGCCTAGGACGGACCATCAAAAACAGCCCCAGACCCTTATTCCTCCTCCACCAAACTTTACTTGGCACTATGCATTGAGGCAGGTAGAGTTCTCCTGGCATCCGCCTAACCCAGATTTGTCAGTTGGACAACCAGATGGTGATGCGTGATTCATCACTCCAGCTAATGCGTTTCCAGATAATGCGTTACACCACTCCAGCCGCCGCTTGTCATTGAACATGGTGATCTTAGGCTTCTGTGCAGCTGCTCGGTCATGGAAACCCATTTCATTAAGCTCATGATGAACAGTTCTTGCACTGACGTTGCTTCCAGAGGCAGTTTGGAACTCGGAAGTGAGTGTTGCAACCGAGGACAGACCATTTTTACGAGCTACGCGCTTCAGCACTCGGCGGTCCCATTCTGTGAGCTTGTGTGGACTACCGCTTCGTGGCTGACCTGTTGTTACCACTAGATGTTGCCACTTCACAATAACAGCACTGACAGTTGACTGGGGCAGCTCTAGCAGGGCAGAAATTTGATGAATTGACTTGTTGGAAAGGTGGCATCCTATGACTGTGCCAAGTTGATAGGCACTTAGCTCTTCAGTAAGGCCATTCTACTGCCAAAGTTTTGTCTATGGAGATTGCATGGCTGTGTGCTCAATTTTATACACGTGTCAGCAATGGGTGTGAAATAAGTGGTTGTAATAATCCCCAGCATGCATTTCGTACGGAATTATAGGCTACTAAATGTTTAAATATAATAATAATACTGCAACATGTTTCCACTACGAATGTGGGATTGTTTTCATTTCAATGTAATAAAACTGTGATTTGCCAACTTTACAGTTTGGGTGATATTGATATATATATAACGTCACCGGGACTTGTAATGAATTGAACCTGCTGCGAGCCGGTTCTTTCAGTCTGCAGTACACTCTGGTTTCTCTTCAGATCGCATAAATCTTTCGCCTTTTACTAAAGATTTCCGTGGGGAGGAACATTATGAGTATCAACTAATTTTTTGATGCCCGGCCTCACGGCTGGGCTTCCTACTCTTGTGAAATAAATGTTGAGGAGGTTTCGTGAAAAGGCTTGCCATAGAGAGCTTCAGGTAGTCTGCTTAATCAAGTTGAAACTAGTGGACGGGAAGTTGGACTATTTTATTTGTACTTACTCTGATCTTTTCTGTTCGTTTGTTCAAAATTCAAATATTTCGACTCATTTCGTTCACTTTAGTCAGCAATGCCCAGAGCATTCAGGACCCCTACCAGCGAACGATAAACTGAAAACTCGAAAGAGTCATGATTTTACGAGCCTCCCGTTCACATGTCGTTTACCATATAGGGCTTATTGGAGCTGTCATTTGTGACTGATACTTGTAAACGTCTGCTTTAAACTATGTAGATGTGTTGATTGATAGGCATACAAATAAGATTATGTTTTGATACATTTGAAACGAGGTTTAGCTGTGGCTGCTAAGGGTCCTGTGACTTTGCTGGCAGATTGTCACATGCCATTTGAACATTCAGGTTCAAGTGAAACTAATCCAATCGGGTTTCAGTTGTAACAATAGAAGAGAAGCACGGAGAGGCAAGAGACAGCCAGACTTGTAAATTGGCCTAAGGAACTGAAGTTTATGTTGGAGAAACGCCATCCGTGCGTGCTCTGCAAGCAATACAGCTGTTGAAGGCATGGCAAGAGCGTGGTGAGCAGATAGATATGGTTATGGACAGCAAGGAAGAAGGAGAAGAGCTGAGTGTAGAGGGAAGAAGTGTGTTGAGGAAGAATGGCATCAAGTACAACCCGTATTCTGCTAGCTTTGATGGCTCAGAAATTTAACCTGAGGAGAGTGAGGATGAATTACCTACCTGCTGTGGCAGGTTTGGTGAAGACCTCTGTCCAAGCTTTGTCCTGATGGTCATGCAAAGGATGATTCGGGCACAGTGGGATCGACATTTTTGAAGAAAGTGGATACCTGCCTTTTGGCTGATCTATATGTAGGAAATAATTTGGGTACTGTTAAATTGGTGAAGGTAACTCAAAGTGGACTGTGAGGATTTTCTGTGTTTCTTCAGTCCAGAGGGAGCGGGCACTTCATGTCACATGACTAGTGAAACGAGACCTGTGACTTGCTTTGCCCTCCAGAGCAGGGTCTGTCCTTTTAAGCAGATTCTTTACCCGATAAAGTCATGTTATGATATGTCAGTTATCCAGTGAGAGCTTTTGTGCCGAACCCACTGAGGTGTTTCAGATGCCAAGCTTATGGTCATATTGCAGCAGTGTGTAGGAAGGAGATTTGGAGATGTAAGAAGTGTGAAGGAGGGCATGGGACAAAGGAGCGTGTATATCTGACATTTTATTAGATATAAGGAGTAGACATGCTCCATATACGCATTTCCTTAATTTCATATATAGAGCTAGGATATTCTCCATAGTTGGACAGTTTTTACATGCATTTTTTTACGATAAAAAATGGTGTCATACAATTAAGTGTAGGGTTAGTTGTTGGTGCAAATTTAGGTAGGTAGCGGCATGCAAAAACAAAATGTGTGAACGACATGATACCGAAGAAGTAGAAGAAGGGGATGAGGAAGAAGAAGAGGAAAGTCAAAGGACTAAAATTAACGAGTCTCTCAAAAAAACCAAATAATGTTTCTCGATTCAGAAAAAAAGAGTAGTTCAAAAATAACGACATAAATAAATATGGTTCGCGAACTGCACATCACTAGTTGTCAACATCAGAGCCATGTATTTAGAACAAATACATGGCTCTGGTCCCCATCACTGGATCAAGATGAGTACCTGTTATGACTATTTTGTAGACAAAAGCTGAACTGATAAGGCCTACCTGTTTAGGTTAGGCATATGAGTCCTGAGTTATAGTAGACACACACATATCAGTGAATGCAAAATACTGCTACAAAAATAAAGTACATTATTTCTAATTGTGAATTGATTTCATGTTTACACAATGGTCAGTCATTCAAGTTTACTATGACGGTATCACAGAGTTATATAGGTTTTGAAAGGATGCATATCAAGAAAGACAATAAATGGGATAAGCCTGCACTTGGCTGTTGGTATTTCAATAGAACATGAATAACAAATGGCTGTACTGTAATGTTACAATCTTGCATCAATGATAGGCCTGTAATGTTACAATCTTGCATCAATGATAGGCCTGTAATGTTACAATCTTGCATCAATGATAGGCCTACGTTAGTCTGGCAAAAGCATGTGGGTCTGTGTGTCACCATAGGTTATTGCTCTATATAAATTCCTCAAATACACAGCACATTGTTTTGGCAATGATTATTAAAGATGGGCCCATGCAAAAAAATAACGACATGCACTTTAGCAAGCTCCCTTTAACATGGACATCAAGGGGAAAATAAAGCTACTACAGTGACAGTAAGCAATAGCCTCCAAAATATAAATTTGTTAGAATGAATAACAAAAACAAGATGTCGAAATCCTAGCTACTTACAGTAGTTACAGCCATTGCCTTTTGAACCTTGCTGAAGATCTAGTTTAAGGTTTAAGGTTGTCCAGTTTTCATCACATTAAAATGACACAAACATGTTAACTTTTTAAATTCCCACCACACACATTTACGGTCTGACCTAACACATTTCTCCATCCAGCTCGGATTGCATGGCCAGCTGACCCAGTTCAACAGGCTGGGGAGGCTGCAGTATTGGGTTACACTCAATAACCTTGCCCCCTTTGAGCCTTTACAGCCCTCAAACAGCTTACAGACTCACCAGATCAGACCTAGGCCCCTACAGGTGGAAAATGATAGTGGTGCTAGTATAAAAATGCTGTGCCTGGTCACGTGTGTTCACTGGAACTGGGTTTGATGAATTGTGTGATTATGGTCCTTGTGATCCGGTAAGGTTCAGATCTCCTGGAGCAGGTCGGCGGGGAAGAAGCCCAGCTTGCGGCCAGTGCTGACCTTCAGGTAGCCATTCACCTCCTCTCCCTTCTTCACCACGATCTGCAACACAACACAAAGAGGATGGAGGAAGGTGCTGTGGCTCCACAGAGGTACTGTAATCATTGCAGATGACCAGGCACACGCACGCACACACACACACACACACACACACACACACACACACACACACACACACACACACACACACAAACACACACAGTAGCGTCATTACAGTCACTGTCCACATGCACACCTCCATCCATACTGTTCATGATCATAAAGCTGAAATCAGTTTCCTGTACAAAGAAAAACTCAACACATTATTTTCCTAGAAACATAAAGCACACCTAAATTACAGTACTTTCAAGGATGTGATAGTATTTGACTCAGGTCTGACAAACAGCGACCCATCTGTTTCTTACCTGGTCTTTTTTCAGAGTGATCTGTCCCATCTCTCTGTTTCCCACGACGGACCGTGTCACCTTGAACACCCTCTCCCCAGTTTTTATTCTAATGATGTAATTGGTGGGGAAGTAACCTGTCTTCTCACCAATCTTCCCCTGAGAATAGAAAACAGGCCTTATTTACGATGTCGACAAGAAATGAGAAAGCACAGCCAATGAGCTGGTAGAGCCATTGCTAGTTTTGATCATTGTCAGCTTGCTCGATCATCTTGTCAGGAACCATTACCCTCCACCATTCTTCATTGGCGTCATCGATTATAGTGATTCGATCACCAGGACTGAAAGACACACAAAGGTTTGTAATATTTGTATGAAATTGGATTTAAAAACATTCACCAGACTGAAATATTGGACATAAAACGTCACTCATACAATATAAGAAAATGTTTTAGGAAACTCACTGGAAGTCAAGGTCGTCTTTCTCAATGGCCTTGAAGCGGTACAGAGCCAGGTAGTAATGGGACTGATTTCCCATGTTTCCCATCTCCTTCTTTTTCTGTAGCATACATAGACCGATGTTTGTCTACTGGTATTGACGTACCAGACAGGGTGTTATTGTTGATGTGGACGTGGTAAGTGTATACATGACGTCAGGGCTTGTCAGGCGGTTAAAGCCCTTTACCTTGTCATCTGCTTTGTCAGCCTTGTCTCCCTTCTTATCCCCCTCGGGCTTTCCTACAAACACATCACACACATGGTCTTTGTAGAGTTTCAATACAACGATGGTGAACTCCTCAACGTTTAGACCCAGTATTACAAGCCTTTTATGTAGCTCCTTGACATTCAGTGTAATAATTTGGGGGATTTATTCTGTACTGTATGCCATTCTGTTTTGTCTGAGAAAAGGTTGACATACATACACAAAACATAAAGAACACCTGCTCTTTCCATGACATAGACCAGGTGAATTCAGGTGAAAGT
Organism: Oncorhynchus clarkii lewisi; assembly: GCF_045791955.1. Lineage (NCBI taxonomy): Eukaryota > Metazoa > Chordata > Actinopteri > Salmoniformes > Salmonidae > Oncorhynchus > Oncorhynchus clarkii. The sequence continues at coordinate 41,688,874 of NC_092155.1, read as the reverse complement.
TATGATCCCTTATTGATGTCACTTGTTAAATCTACTTCAATCAGTGTAGATGAAGTGGAGGAGACAGGTTAAAGAAGGAGTTTCAAGCCTTGAGACAATTGAGACATGGATTGTGTATGTGTGCCATTCAGAGGGTGAATGGGCAAGACAAAATGTTTAATTGCCTTTGAACAGGGTATGGTAGTAGGTGCCTGGCGCATCGGTTTGTGTCAAAACTTCAACACTGCTAGATTTTTTTGAACGCTCAACAGTTTCCCGTGTGTATCAAGAATGGTCCACCACCCAAAGGACATCCATCCCACTTGACACAACTGTGCAACTCAATATTAGGAAAGTGTTCTTCATTTTTAATTTTTATTGAACCTTTATTTAATGCAGATTAACAACCGCTCAGTTAGTTTACCATTCCCTTTAATGGGCTCCAATATCAAATCACATGGCACAATTTGTAAAACTATGTGGTTATAAATATAAATAAATACACCATATTTTTGTACAGTTGATGCAGTGGAACCATAGAGGGCACCAACTTGAATTATCACATGCGTCAATATGAACATCCTTCGTCCACTTTCAATACCTTCTGCCTGCTCGTCTTCTTTGGGTTGTTGTGATTCCTCTTCCTCCATCATCATCATCATCATCTTGGAGGGTGAAAAATATGGTTAACATACCATTTATATTCCCTATGCAAATGTCTGTCAGTTAATGATACCGTTATTGTGACTTATTGTCATTCATTTCTCTTTTGGCTAATGTGTGCCACACTCACGTTCTTCTTGTCTTCAGACCCCTTCTTGCGCTCCTTGTTTGCCATGACAACCCCAACCCGCAGGGTGTCAAACACAGGGTCGTTACGGTTGGAGTGGGCTGGACAGGAGAACGCAGCAGAGGGAACACACAGTTCAAAATATGTTGAACACAAGTTGAACCCTTAGCTTGTCGAGATGGTTAGTGTCTTACCTGCATCTGTCTGGTCACTACTGTATAGAGGGGAACTGTATGCTCGTCTGAAACCTGGGGGCTACAGGAGAGACCGCAATATGAATACGTAGAGGAATTGATGTGTTTCCGGCAACCACATGCAACATGAACTTGATCGTGATCTGACTTTATACCGATCGTGACCTAAATTATGAATAGAAAACGTCTTACAATTTTGCCAAAGCACTTCTGATACTCAACATAGGACTGGCACGAGTGGTGGATGTTGGTCTTGCAGTTTTTGCACGTTAGAGCAAACTTGTTGTTGACTGAAAGGTTGAAAATATGTACAGTAAGAAGCTAGTCAGTATGATTAAGAGATAATATGAATAAATACAAGAGCGACTCCTGGTCCATTTTAAACTTACGGACGATCATACGAGCACAGACGTCACAGAACTTGGGCGTCTTGCAGTAGTGGTCCTTGAACTTGTGTGGTTTGTCATTCACCAATATAACAACGGGCTCAGGCTCGGGCTCCTTCTCCTCTACTTCCACCTCCTCCTCATAAACGAAGTATACCTGCAGAGAGAGTGGCTACGTCTCAATACTATTAGTGGTAGACAGCTTTCCTTCCTTCTCCCTAGTGACCACTGTTTGGAGAGGTAAAAATCAGTCTAGTCAAAATAATGCTTTCCTGTCATTGACAAGTCCACACGGTGGTTCTCTATAACGTGCAAATGTTTTTTTTTTTTTTGCATCAGTTAAGTAAATCAGTCAAGTAAAAGTAGCTTTTCATTTAACAAGCATTTTAAATATTATTTGACTTCGGGCGAGTATGTGGTCAATGAAAAAAAAGCTCTAGGTTTAGCCCATAGTGTCACCTAACTACAGAATAGAAATAGGGAACGGGGAACCCTCACATATATTACACTAATGAGCGTCCTAGCTGGCTGTAATTTTCATCTGTTTGGGGGATGGTGTTGCCAACGGTGGCAGATTGATGTGCCACTCACAGTATTGTCTTCCTCTTTTACAATATTGTCAGGAGTTGTGGGGTTGTCGTGGATATCCACCGAATGTTTATCTTCCAGTCTAACACAGACAAACAAACAGAGAACATTAAGCAACATCGAGCGACAAGGACACCTGAAATGTATTTGAGAGTGAACATTGCAGAAGAATTGTTATGGTGGCTGAGCATTTGAATTTGACCAAGTTTAACATGATTATTGCAATGAAAAATATAATTCCTAAAGATTTCCCATATTGTGTTCATTAGAACCAGGGGTAACTGTTTAAAAGGACTATCCACATTATGTACATAGTGTATTGAGTTCAGCAACATGAGAGTAGACTCACTGGTCATATTGGGCCATGGTGTGACGTATGAGCTCTCACGCTCGTCCTGCAGTGCTACGCACCTGAGACATGAAACAGTTTAGGGAACAGAAACACTGGCTTTCAATATCACCTTTAATCTGAGAACCATTTGAATGGAACACTTGACTACTTTGGTCTAGTCTGTGGGAGTTTTAAATTGATTTACAGAACAGCTAGGTATGGGCAGGATGATTTACCCACACACACAAGCATACATGCACATACACATACCCCCCCCCCCCCCCCCCCCCCCAAGATACGCTCATCCACTCTACTATTTTGGGGAAGGGTAACTCAATCTCATCATAGCTAAATTTGGGCATGAGCTGAGAAGTTCTGGGGAAAAGTACAACGATATAAGGCCAGAAGTCTTCGCAAATATTTGACATTTCAGTCCCTTCTCAATGAAAACTTAAACAATTTTCTATCTAACTAATAGCTGACCGAACAATTAAATATATGATGTCGAGTTAGAAAAGAACTGAACAGACCACACACTAAAAACAGAGGAATGCAATATAGTTGAAATTGAGACATACTTGGTCCCACTGGTTGCTAGTCCAGTCAATGAAGAAATTGAATCTGGTATGTGGATGAATGGCAAAGGCTTTCTTCACCAGTTTTGGATTCAGAGATATTCCTTTCGTGTGTGATGAGCAACCTGTCACATCGGAGACCTCCGAAACACTTCTAACTCTTGATTGGTACTTTCCTTTTGAGCTATTCTTTATGCATGTCATTTCCTAGCAGTGATCCAATGGTTAGTGGTTAGAGCAGAGGGGTGAGTGAGTAAGGGACTGTGAGGACAGGTGTCATTGTGAGTGAGTGAGACAGCTGGGTAACTTTCAGGGCACCGATGACGAGGGGAAATCAGACCCCGCTCACAACCTTAGAGGGCAGGCCAAGACACACACAGCCTACTGTTGGCTTACTGTATAAACTGCAGGCATCATCAGAATTTCTGTAGTTTCTTGCATTTTCAATACACTGTGAACACCACATTATACTATTCCATATAAAACCTTTAACAGTTTAAATCCTTATTGAATAGGAAAGAAATTCTAAAACAGAAAGAAAAATGTGTAGTTTTTATGTAAGAGGATCAAAATAATAGAATTTGAAAATGTATTCATATTGTGGAAGACTGATATGGGAGTAGTCAGAGGTGAATCCATAGATGAAAACATGAGATTTTACAAAGGCCTATTTTTGGCCCCAGCACTGTTGAACAACAAACTGGCTCTTTATTGTATTTTTTGCGTCGGCTACCACAGAGATTGCGAGAGGCAAGAGGTTTTACTCCGCTCAAAATCTGTCCATGAAAATAAGGGGACTTATTATATGGTGGTCAACGAGTGTCGAATTTGGTCCACAAAAAAATGTATTTCTAATTTGCTACGTGTGGCTAATTTGATCAAATAAAAGTTTCGTAATGTTTAGGTTGTTACAATGCACCGATATAAGTGGATGCACGTGGCATTTCGACATACTTTGAAAAAACTACCTAATATTGAGTTGTGTTTATTGTCATATAGATAGATAGAGGACTCATCATGCATCTAAACTGTTTGAGCATGAACATTGCCACGGAGGGCTTCCACCATTTTAAAGTAGTCAACTGGGTGGGGATTCCTATGAGTTTGGAGCAATCAGTCAATGAGGAAGAAGAAAATGTACTACTTTAAATGGAGATGGCATTGGCACTGCCCGTGCTGTCACAGACGCTATAATAGCACAGATACAAAGATGAGTCCTCTATTTCAGTGGTTCCCAAACTGTGGGTCGGGACTCACTTGTGGGTTGTGGCAGGGGTCCAGGTGGGTTGTGGGATTACATTTTTGGTAATAAAAAAACAAACAGTTTAGGGATGGAAAAACGCTTTCAGTGTAAACTTCAACAACTAAAACCGAGTAGAAATAGCTTAGAATCTTTAAATAATTACAATCATCAAAACAAAAACTAGACAATCAGGCCCCTATTGACTTTGTTATAATAAGAGCATAGCATTAGCCATATGGAAAAATGTATTGCAGAAAAATGTGCTATAAAACTGCAACATTTTATTTCAGCTCCATTACAAAATGTGTAGATTTGCAGGAAATTAGCTTTAAAACGGTAACATTTTCTCTCTGCTGCCAAGGTTGTATTTTTTACTTATTGTATGGTCTGTGTATGTTTTTTCACCGCCCAACCCATTTGGTTGGTCAGGACACAAAAGACACCTCAATTGGTGAGTCACGAAGCAATAAAGTTTGGCAAACCCCGGCTCTATCTATCTCCATGGCTTGTTGTTGACACGTGTATCTGCCCTCTCATTGGCTGGAATGGTTCCACCCGATGTCGCTTCCTCACGCCTGCCTTCCATCTTTGAGGTCATGTATTTCCACTGTTAGAGCGGTCACTTGACTATCTTGTCAACATAGTACACAATCTTTGACAACCACTACAAAGGTCCCATTGCATTGTGGGTACAACAGTCTCTCGCATCCCAAGTGCGCATGCTCCTTAGAAAACTCCATTCTTTTTTTGCACGGAATCTGCAAGAAAAAAAATTGAAACCGTGAAATAGGGATTAAAAGGTGCATCAGCTACGCTAACTTTTTGCTTAACCTACACCGACCTGATCGAACAGTGTCTGGAGATAATAATTGAATAATTTGGCGACACGATCGGACATCGGTGGGTCTTGGGACACTACAGAATCAAGTAAATGTCTGTCAATGCTAGCGAGCTAGCTTCGCCCCAAGATCATAGGCGCAGTAAAATGAAGCATTATTGCCCTTTGTTTTTAACCCGATGGGCAGATGTAGCGATATAATAGACCGGCGGAGATTTGATTGGTGGCGAAAAGACTGCACTGAAAGATTGATCATCGTATTGGCTGTCTAGATAAGGTTAACATCCAAAATAGTTTAGCATTACCAAGCCAGCTAACTATGTGTTCTCCCGCGAGCTTACAGGAGAAGACTCCAAAAACTTCGAGAGCTTGTTTTAGAACAGAACGGTTGAATGCAATTCGCTCAATTCTTCGTTATCTAGCTAGCATGCATGACTAGTTATAAACAACAATTCCCCCCCCCCCCCCCCAAGTTCTCATGATTAAAATGCTGTTATTTCGTACTGTGTCTATCAACCTGTCACGAAACATCAGACTGCAACATTGGCTCGTTTACGTTAGTTGGCTAGCTAGTTGGGATAAAGCTTATTTCACCTTGACGTTGGATATAGGACCTTCCTCGTTGTGCATATGATTTCGCTACTTTTCGTGTCGCTTTCTCTTGTAATATATTAGATAAGTATAGTGTGCATTTAGCTATTTTATTATCAGGTTACAAATGCTGGGTTTCCCTTCTCATTTCAACATCCAACTAGCTAGCTATTTGATACTACGCTACTGACTCAATTGAAATACAACTAGGCATGTCCAAATATGCATTCCCTGCTATGTCTGTGTGGGTTATTGTAGCGATCAGAATTGAGAGATCCCTTTTGTTCAACATTTCATGTGTTTATTTAAAGGCTAACTAACTAGGTACATCTTTATCTTCAATTGCAGATATACAGTGGCCCGAGTGTGAGCTGCAGCGTTTTTGGAGGGGCTGACTTCTGAAGTAGGGCTAGAAGACTTAGTTCTTGGAGAGTTCTGCAAGGCGTTTGGAAGGAGGTTGGCAGAGTCTGTTCTTCTCCGCTGACACCATGGCCTTCAAACGGTGGATACCATAGCCAATACTTTCTTGGGCTTTTCAAAGATGACAAGGTATACTGGAGAAAACGACATGACATCCTTCCTCACTCATCAGCCATGCTCTGTTTGACTTTATATTGGTTTCTATGAGTTGGAACTCTGGTTGTGTTTTTGGTGGGGAAACATTGAAATCCGAATCTCAGTACTCTTGTCGTAATAGTTGTTCATTAAAGCTCTCATGCATTCATACTAGGGCTGGGACAATACCAGTATTGTGATACTCGTTAGTATCGTGACAAGGAAACACAACACGAGGGTTTAACATCTTAAGGAAAAAGCTGTCATTTTTTTTAAATTTCACCTTTATTTAACCAGGTAGGATAGTTGAGAACAAGTTCTCATTTACAACTGCGACCTGGCCAAGATAAAGCAAAGCATTGCGACACAAAGAACAACACAGAGTTACACATGGAATAAACAGGCGTACAGTCAACAACACAATAGAAAAATAAAGTTTATATACAGTGTGTGCAAATGGCGTGAGGCGGTAAGGCAATAAATAGGTATGTTGGAAACAAATATTATGTTGTCACTTTTATTTATTTTCCAATCTAAAGCACACAATATGTTACGTACTACAGGTTTATAAACGACTAAAGAGTTTGATCTGCTTCATGTTTCCATTTTTCCCATGGAAGAAATATTGCCATTCTGGGATCGTCACAGCCCTAATTCATACTACATTTGTTCCCGCCACTTCTATCCCAAAGGTGCTGCAAGGCGGTTTTTACAAAATGATGGGAGGCAGTGAGAGTGGCAGTGGAGACACGGATGGAGTTCACACTGTGGCAATACAAGTCCCCATTGGCTGGCAGAGGAGAGTGGATGACGGGCTTGTGGTGTATGTCAGGTTAGCAAGTCCAGTAACGGGCATAGTGCTTGTGTTATGAACATTTAATCTATTCTTATATGTCTTATACGATGTTATTCCGTATTATATATTCAGACTAGTCTGGGTGTGTGTTGTCTTCATTTCCCAAAAGCTGGGCTAGAGCAGGGAATTGTAAAATATATTTAATTTCCCTTCTCTTTTATTTAAAAACGAATCTCCTGCATCCGTGTCCATTCCAACAGTCCAAGTGGCACATTCCTGTCTTCACTGGAAGAGGTTAAGTCTTATCTGTTGACCGATGGCACATGCAAGTGTGGCCTGGAATGTCCGCTGGTCATCCACAAGGTAAAGGAGACCTCACTTTTCCCTCTGCATCTCCCATCTCATTTCCGCTGTGTCACACCTGATTTTGACTGCGGTTTGCTGAAGGTATGTTCCTTTATTGTTTCGGGCAGGTGTTTAACTTTAGCCTAGGGGTCAAAGTTCAGCAGCGCAGCCAGCTGGTGGGGAAGGCAGAGCAGGACATGACAAAGCTCTGTAACCATCGAAGGAAAGTGGTTGCCATGGCAGCGCTCTGTCGCAGTATGCAGGCTTCACAGCTGCCCTATGTTTCCTGTCACACAGGTAAATATGAAAAGAAAAAAAATAGATCTAATATAACATAAGTACTTGTAGGATATTGTACTGCTATTACCGGTTTTCATGGTGCTATTGAAAAATTGCTCTCAGAAATGTAACTAATCGTGTTGGTTAGTTCTATGACAAGTATGGGATTTTGGGTAGTGATTAATTGTCATGCAAATGACCACAGTTATTGTCACAGTTTTAGTTTGTAGTATTGTAACGTATCATTTTGCATCTTTGAAAATGTGCTACGACATACCTAATGATTACAACACAGCTTTTGTGAAATGAATGGAAAAAAAACTTTTTGGGAAACTATATTTACTATAAAGTTGAATTGAGACCATTATGACAGTGGTTTTGTTTCGTGGTTATCGTCCGTCGTTGTCAACCATACGATTATTGTGCCAGCCCTTAATGTAGGTTTTTTGTTTGTTTGCAGAGGTCACCAGTGCCATTATGGAGAACCGAGATCCAAAGAGGATGAGAGTGGACAGGGAAGAAGAAGAACGTGGCACTTATCCCTCTAAACACCCTCCAGTCCACTCCAGGCCCAACAATAATCTCAACCACAACCCTTGTGGCAGTCCTAAATATTCCACCCAACTTGTGTATTCTTACAATGGTTCCTCACCCCTCTCACATGCTAGCACTAACTCTCATCACTCTCCTGAGATTCTGAAGAGACTGCCCCCTCCTCTCCATTTCCCTCCCACCACCTCTCAATTCTCCAGCTATGGGGCACCTCAGAGGTCCCCATGCACCCCCACGTCTCACAACTTCAGTCAGGGTCAGAGGACACCCCAGACTCCGGAAGCCCCCAGATCTCCTCATTTGGGGCCCCTCTCTCCCCTTCCTCCCTCCTCCCCTGGGACACTGGGAAGGGGAGGGCAGAGCCATCCACATGGTATCATCATTGGGTCTCTCCTGTCCCCCTCATGTTCCCCCTCTCCCCGCCAGCGCTCACGCCACCCCTCCGCCTCTTCTTCGATTTCTGAACAGGAGGTGGGAGGGGTGGTGCTGGGCGGCTACCCCCCCAGAAGGATATCCTCTTCTTCCCCACACTCTCCTCTACCCGGGGGGTCCCCTAACCTCCATTTCCCCAAATACAAGCTCGAGGACATCTTAGAGCAGTTTAGGAACTCAGGCAACGGTAGCACTAATAATCACATCCTTAACACAAACTCACTGAGCAACCAAAGCAATCCTCAGATCCTCTCTCTAGCTCTTGAAAAGGGTGAGAAGCCCACAAAGGCACCTGCTTCTGCCACCGGCTCAGGCATGGGGATCAGTGCTGGTCCTTCTGGGTTGCCTCTTGGACAGTTCTTGAACCACCAGAAGCAACCACACACAGCCTCGTTTCCTGCCAGTAGCCTCCTCTCGGCAGCAGCTAAGGCTCAGCTGGCCAGCCAGATGGCCCACGACCACAGTTCCAATTCAGCCAGCGTCCTCAGCTCGGCCACCTCTCTGGAGGTCTCGAAAGAGTCCCGGCAGTCAAAGGTAACAAACAGCACTTTACACAACAACAGCCATCCCTCCATCACTAGGCCCCTCCCTGCAGCCTCCCGCCTGCTCCTCCACCCCTGCGCCACCCTCTCTCAGCCCCTAGCCTCGAGTCCCCTGCACCTCTCCCCTACAGACCGGACGTCCCACAGGAAGCGGCAGCGGCGTTCGCCCACGGTGCTCAGCATGCTGAAGGACTCCCAGGTGAGCGGTCTCAGAACCCCCGGTGACGTGCTCAACCTCTCCGCCTTGCACTCTCAACCCTCCTCTACCTCAGGCTCGTCCCACTCTGCCACGTCGGAGAACCACCTCCAGGGTCTGAGGCTCTCAGTCCGACACTCCTGCCCGCTCACAGGTCCTCAGAAGCAGCCTGACGGCGCCCTGGACTTCACTACAATCATGGCAGGTCAACCGGATCCCCCCACCCAGCCTCTCTCCGCTCTGCTTCACCTGCTCAGTATGCAGAACGCCCAAGCCGCCGGAACCCAGCCCGGCTCTGGACACGGTACAGGAGGCACGAGGCAGAGCCCCAGGCAGTCTCCCTCTCCCTCCCATTTAAACATTAGACCATTCCCCATGCAGTCCCCCTCTCATCCCTGTACCATGCAAGGCCTGTCACAGCCCCTGTCTCCCACTCAGTCATTGTCCAGGCTTGGTAGTGCTAGTGCACAGTCTCCACATACGAAGGCCAGTCCCAAACAGAGACGGTCTCCCTCCACGGCCCTGTCCAACACTCAGTCAGCACACCATCGCAGTAGCCCCTCGCCCACCCGACACACCCCTGATAGGCTACGGCAGGCCCAAAACCAACCTATGGATGCCGCCACCACCACCTTACAGTCTCCCATGTGCCAGACCTTGCCTGACGTCAGTGCATCAGTGGAGATTGAGAGCGTATCAACACTAGGCCCTGGTCTCAGCCTGGGTCATCCTCCCAACAACATCCCCACCTCCAACCATAGCACCACCTCCCCCAGACCCCTGGATCTTAGTAACCACGTGCTGGCCCTGCTGGCAGCCTCCTCCACCACGCCTCTGGAGGAAGGGGGCCTGGACACAACCACCGGCAACAACACTGCAGGTGAGGTTGAGCCTTGAAATTCTGTCTGTAACTAGGCAAAGTCCACGGAATAGGAAAATGTATTCATTGTTCATTCGACTGTATTTGTGTTAGTTGTTGTTGAGCACTGTGCATTTTGAACAATCATCTCCCTCGCTCCTTTTCATCCGGGTTCTATTTTATCCTCTCTAGGGGTGCAAGAGCCTGAGAGTGTTGATCATCGTAGCTCGACAGTGAGCAAAACCCCAGGAGGTTGCAGCCCCGGCCCCTGCAACACCCCTTCCCTAGGGGACTCCCCCGGCTCCTTACCCTTGGCCGAAGCCTTCCCCTTCATGAGCCAGGAGCAGCTCCTCCAGCTTCTGTCTGCCACAGCCGGCCTGCCCTCCCTCTTGGATCCCACCATCCTGGGCTCCCTGCCCCTGGGCCTGTGGCTGGGTGGTCAGCAGTGTCACCTCCCCACCTCTAACACCTCACAGCAACACCATCAACTGCCTGATCATCATCATCATCAACAACAATCGGAACACCAACAACTACTGTTACAGCACGAACAACACCAAGAGCAACACCAGAAACAACAACAGACTGCCCATCTGAACCACAACTTTCCGTTTAGCCTACTCCCCTCTCTAATGGGAGGTCAGGGAGAGCTGCCTCTCAATCTCCTGGGTCTGTTGAACCCACTTCTACCCCCCTCTGCCACCCTTACCCCAGGCCAGGAGGGTGATCTGGGTATAGGGGAGAAACTGGGCCTCCAGGCTCTCCTTATGGCCTCCCTGCTCCTTGGCCAACAGCAGGCTGCCATGTTGCCCCTGTCTGGGCTGGGCCAGCTGAGCCTGGACCTCCCCCTGCAGCAGCAGCACATCCCAGCCTTGTTGGAGGGTTTGTCTCTGGATAAAGGCTCTGGACTCCTGGACCTATCGTCCCTCCCCGGCCCTGGGCTCCTTGAGGCCCTCCAGGGCCTGCTGCCCCCAGCCGAGGGGCCCCTCCAGGCCCTGCAGTCGCTCCTGCTCCCCGCTCCTCTCCCTCCCCCGGGCTTCCTCTCCCTCAACCCCACTCTGCTAAACGCTGCCCTGGGCTCTACTGACCTCCCGACCACCCCTCAGCTCCCCCCACCCCAACAACCCCCACCTCAGGTAGGCTCCCTCCCTTATTTTAGTGCTCATACTCAGTAGTTTGCCCTTGTGAAAGAGTTGGCACTATCTGTATTAGAGAGGTCAGTTTGACGTTTTGGTCCCGTCTCCATCCAGGTCTCCGCTTCAGGCCCTGATGGGGGGGTGGACACCCTCATCCCCCTGTCTGTCCAGGGGAAGGACAACCCTGTTCTCCACCAGTTACTGCCCACTCTCCTCAACCCAGGCCTACTAGGTTAGTCACAGCACCGTTAATTTCCACTGCTAGTAATATCAAGTGCTTTTGTTGCCTATTGATTCTGAAATAATTGGCTTTTAAAGTTCTGAACCCTCACCGGTTTGAATGGTGTCAGCAATATTTTTTATCTTGTATTCTTTTGAACTTAACAGCATTCTTTTGGGGGTGTTTTAGAGTACTATATAGTTAGAGAACATTGAACAGAATAACTCAATTTTGACAAAAATGCTAAAAGAACCTTATAGTACCAAGCCCTCGCTATGCTGAATCATAGTTAGTATTGTCTATTACATTTAACTCTCCGAATAGTGTGTTATGCACAACTGTGGGGAACAGCTACAACAAAGCTATATCTTGTACATTACCCACATATTGATCATTCGGAAACCGTTTTGGTGATGAACCATGTGTCTTTGTAGGAGACCTGTCTGCTCTGACTAGCCTCCACAGTCTGCTGGGGCTAGGTGCAGGCCCTCTCCTCCTCCCCCCCGTACAGACCTCTGCCCTTGGCATGCCTCTACTCCAGGGCCCTGATGGGGCCATCAACCTCCTCAACAACATCCAGGTACTTGTTGTGTTCCGACTCCTGACACGAGCCTTGTCCTGTGATTTTTAAATATCAGTATTGGATGTTGATCACATCAGCCGTTCCTCTTCCTCCTTCAGCTCAACATGGCGCCGCCCTCCGAGGGAGAAAAGCCAACTTCCTTACAGGAAAAAGACAGCCCCGCCCCTCAGAAGGATATTCCAGCCAATCAGCTTACCCCGGAGGCTGCGCCCAGCCCCTGTCCCGTCCGTACCCCCGTGTCCCAACGTGGTGAGGGCTCCGTGGGGAGCGTCCTGGACCCCTATGCCTCCTTCATGGACACCATCTACACCTCTTTCCTCCAGGTCAGTGCTAAAGAGCAAGAAGCAGCTCAGACTGGGGCCGATGTCCTCTGTGCCTTACCCCCCTCCTACCCTGGGGAGCCCCCTGCCCCCTCCGCCCCCCTGTCCCTGAGCCCTCGCCTGGCCTGCTCCCTGAGGAACCCGGAACTGTCCCGGCTCAACTTGGAGGCGGCCCACTCCCCGGCTCAGGGCACCCCCAAACCCAGCAACGACGGCTTGTCCACACCCCTGCAGAGCAAGCCAGGGGTCCCAGAGGGCCACACTAACCCCCCTCTGCCTCCCATCTACCTTGAGGAAGCCAAGACCGAGTCGTACAGCCAGGCTGTCACAGATAGGAATGGGGACAGACCCCAGGCAGGGGGGTACCTGAGCCCCAGAGATCGGGGCAGCTGCCCCAAGGAGGAGACCGTGGGTCTGCAGCACATTGAGCAGGGCAGGGTGAGCCATAAGGATGTATTGTTTTTACCAAAATGCCATTCCTCCACAATATTGCATATTACATAACATGCAGTGAAAGATTTGAGATATAATTTGTGCCTTATTGATTTCAGTGGCCTTTTTCCCTTTCAGAACCTAACTGCCCAAACGGCGGGAGCCAGGAGGGGCAGGAAGAGAAAACAAACGTGAGCTCATTTTGATTCTGTACATTAATCTTTGATAACGATGAGCACCAACGTTATTTTCTGCCTATCTTCTCAATGGTTATAACACTACCACTTTTCCTTAGAACAATTAAATTGAATACCAGTGTGTGTGTGTGTGTGTGGTGTATACAGTGCATTCGGGAAGTATTCAGACCCCTTGAATTTTTCCAAATTTTGTTACATCACAACCTTATTAAAAAATGGATGAAATTATTTTTTCCCTCATCTATCTACACACAATAGATAGACAAAGCAAAAACAGGTTTTTAGACATTTTTGCAAATGTATTAAAAAATTTAAAAACACCTTATTTACGTAAATATTCAGACCCTTTGCTATGAGGCTCGAAATCGAGCTGATGATCATCTTTGAGATGTTTCTACAGCTTGAATGGAGTCCACCTGTGGTAAATTCAATTGATTGGATAGGATTTGGCAGAGATGCCAGATGGAAGCCACTCCTCAGTAAAAGGCACGTGACAGCCCGCTTGGAGTTTGCCAAAAGCCACTTAAAGGACTCTCAGACCATTAGAAACCAGGTTCACTGGTCTGATGAAAACAAGATCGAACTCTTCGGCCTGAATGCCAAGCATCACGTCTGGAGGAAACCTGGCACCATCCCTACAGTGAAACATGGTGGTGGCAGCATCATGATGTGGGGATGTTTTTCAGTGGCAGGGACTGGGAGACCAGTCAGGATCGAGGGAAAGATGGAACGGAACTAAGTACAGAGAGATTCTTGATGAAAACCTGCTCCAGAGTGCTCAGGACCTCAGACTGGGGCGAAGGTTCACCTTCCAATAGGACAACGACCCTAAGCACACAGTCAAGACAATGTAGGAGTGGCTTTGGGACAAGTCTCTGAATGTCCTTGAGTGTTCCAGCCAGAGACTGGACTTGAACCCAATCAAACATCTCTGGAGAGACCTGAAAATAGCTGTGCAGCGACGCACCCCATCGAACCTGACAGAGCTTGAGAGGATCTGCAAGGAAGAATGGGAGAAACTCCCCAAATGCAGTTGTGCCAAACTTGTAGCGTCATACCCAAGAAGACTCAAGGCTGTAATTGCTGGCAAAGCTGCTTCAACAAAGTACTGAGTAAAGGGTCTGAATACTTATGTAAATGTGATATTTCAGTTATTATTATTAGTATTAGTATTATTTTTAATACATTTTCAAAAAAAATTCTAAAGATTTCAAAACTGTTTTTGCTTTGTCATTTTGGGTTATTGTGTGTGTATTTTGATGGGGGGAAAAACTATTGAATCCATTTTTTGAGTAACGCTGTAATGTAACAAAATGTGGATCAGGTCAAGGGGTCTGAATACTTTTCGTATGCACTATATGTGTGTTCGACACCTTGTAGAGCATGCATCGATGAATTGAGGCTGTTCTGAGGGCCAAAGGGAGTGCAACTCAATATTAGGAAGTTGCATGGACTCTACAAGGTGTCGAAAGCGTTTCACAGGGATGCTGGCCCATGTTGACTACAATGCTTCCCACAGTTGTCAAGTTGACTGTGTGTTCTTTGTGTGGTGGACTATTCTTTATACACGCGGGAAACGGTTGAGCGTGAAAAACCCAAGCAGCGCTGCAGCTCTTGACACAAACTGCTGCACCTGGCACCTTGTTCAAAGGCACTGAAATCTTTTGTCTTGCCCATTCACCCTCTGAATGGCACACCGTACACAATCCATGTCCCGATTGTCTCGAGGCTTAAAAATCCTTCTTTAACCCCGTCTCCTCCCCTTCTTCTATGTGGATTCAACAGGTGACATCAAGGGATCGTACTGTAGCTTTCACCTTGTCAATGCACGTCATGGAAAGAGCAGGTGTCCTTAATGCTTTGTACACTCAGTGTGTGTATGTGTGTGTGTGTATATAGTGATATTCATTTCTTTGTGTGTCTTAGGCTACAGAATGTGCTGGAGGATTTCCGAGATCTGGATGCTCCAGCCCTGGAGGAACCTAAACCCACGGTAAAGCACCAGACCTTCCCGCAACTCTCTCTTTTAACATAATTGGACCTATTATATCACCTCAGTTGCCACGGCCTGTTTTCTAACAGCAGTTCTGATGCTGACGTGTGTCTGTGTTGTAGGTGGTGCTGCTGAAGCCTGAGAGGTCGGTCCGGGGCAGGAGGCGGCGGGGGGCCAGGTCCCAGAGACAGTGACTGTTTCCCCTTCACCGCCAACCTCACCCACTATCACTGCTTTATATTGTCCTGGCTCCCCCACTGTTTTTCAACTGCACTACTATATCGTCATGCCAACCTCTTACCTTTGAACAGGAGTGATCTAGATAAAAAATAAACATAATTCTGTGGATGCTTTCACTTAGGAGAAGACCCGTCTTAAGTCTGTGTGGTTGCTTGGCGTTATTGATTGAGATCCGTTATGATGTAAGTGTTAGAATTGTCTACAAAAAAAAACCTGTACTGTTTCTCAGTGCGTTTACTGTGAGTCAGGATAAGAGTATCTACTTGAATGACCTACGTTTGCTCTCTGTTTGAGATTGTATGATATGTGTGGTTTGTGTATGTTCCAAGAGTGTTTTCGAGATGCTAGACGTTGTCCCTGACCACAGATCTGGGATCAGATAACCCAAATCCTTATGAGGATACAAAATATATCTAATCCTGGACCTGAGTTGTGGGGCAACTTATACCAACTCCTAGAGATGCTTGCTGTTGCTGAGCCCTTTCACTGTGGTAGTCATACAGTATGTGTACCCAGAGAGAGAGAGAGAGACCATGCATCTGTGCCAGACAGTCTCGGGCTTCTCTGCAGACAGACATACTACTACCCAACACAGCCTTGGTGTGGAAACCATGCAATGGCAAAAGTAATAATTCCCAATCAGGGGGTGTATCACAAAGCAGGATCAATGAGTTGGCTAGCAAACTCTCCAGCCTAAATATTCTGAAGTCATATTTTCAAGTTCATAAAGATAATGTGAAATGGGCATGACTTGACACTACTAACAACCCACATTCAAGATAAGCTTTCAGGGCAGGACACTTTTTTTCTCTCTCCAGTTTTCTAAAAATGACACACCCAAATCTATCTGCATGTAGCACAGGCCCTGAAGCAAGGATATGCATATTATTGATACCATTTGAAAGGGAACACTTTGAAGTTTGTGGAAATGTGAAAGTGCTGTAGGATAATATAGCACATTAGATCTGGTAAAAGATAATTCAAAGGAGAAGAAAATAAAACATGTTTATTTTTTACATTTAGTTTTGTCTTTGAAATGCAAGAGAAAGGCCAGTAAATGACTTAGGAATCTAGGAGCAATTTAGATTTTGCCCACTAGATGACAGCAGTGTATGTGCAATGTTTTAGACTGATTCAATGAACTATTGTGTTTCTGTTCAAAATGTTGTATCAAGACTGCCCAAATGTGCCTAATTGGTTTATTAATACATTTTCAAGTTCATAACTGTGCTCTCTCCTCAAACAATAGCATGGTATTATTTCACTGTAATAGCTACTTTAAATAGTACAGTGCAGTTAGATTAACAAGAATGTAAGCTTTCTGGCCCTATCAGATATGTCTATGTCGTGGGAAATGTTCTTGTTACTTACAACCTCATGCTAATCACATTAGCCTACGTTAGCTCAACCGTCCCGCAAGGGGGACACCGATCCTGTAGAGGTTTTAAATGTACCAGCTCGATCTGGTGGTCATGTTTTGTGATACACTCGCAACATATTCTCTGTGTGATGTTTAGCAAACAATGTACATTTCAATTATTTCCTTTCACGGGAGTGGCTGAAGAAATAGTGTGTTGAGATATACATCCAAGTCAACAATTATTGGCACCCTTGGTAAAGATTGAACAAAAATTACAA
Source organism: Oncorhynchus clarkii lewisi (assembly GCF_045791955.1). Lineage (NCBI taxonomy): Eukaryota > Metazoa > Chordata > Actinopteri > Salmoniformes > Salmonidae > Oncorhynchus > Oncorhynchus clarkii. The sequence continues at coordinate 41,672,044 of NC_092155.1, read as the reverse complement.
AAAAAATAAATCCTAATCCTAATACTGAGCTATTGTATGCTCCAAACTGTTTTAACATTCTATTATTTTATACAATTGGAAACAAAGAGATTTTGTTTAGTAAGAAATGTTTTTTTCTCAAAGATAGGGGTCAAACTTATTGGCACTTCTGAATTCAATTCCTTTAAGTCACCTTGTGAGGATAATGGCACTGAGCCTTTAAATATTTTATATGTTTTATGTGATTGGAGAACACATTGGTTTAGACCATTCCTCCATACATAATCTTACCAGATCTTTGATACCCTTTGTCTGTTCTCATGGCCTACCCTCTTCAATTCTAACCACAGATTTTCAACGGGATTCCAGTCCAGAGACTGAGATGGCCATTACAATATGTTGTGACATTTGTTAAACAAAATCTATTTCTCTCAAAAAGTTGTATTAGTATAAAATAAATATAATTTTCCATGTTTTTTTAGCATACAATATCGCTCAGTAGTTGTATTTATTTTATACATAATTTTTTTGCCCATCTTGTGTGGGTTTGTAACGCAATGTATTTTTGGTGGGATAGAGTTATACTTTCTTTGTCCTTCAAATGGCTTTGCTCTGTACACTATCTGCCAGCCCAATAATACTGGCATCTCTTACTGTATTTAAATAAAATGAAAAGAAGCAGATTATGCAATTTCTACACTTGGAGATTTGTAAATATGTACAGCTAATGTGTTTTATTTTGATTTTATATTGTTAGAGAGACAACAATGAATTGTGAATTTTGGGGGGAATTGTAATTAAGTATTTTCTCATACCCTTGCTTTCAATACTTATGTTTAAAGATTGAATTGTGGACTGTAGCTTTCTTTTTATATGGGAGTCTTTTTTTTATTTAATATTAAACTATTTACAGAAAATGAGCCTTCTTTTGTGTTGGTATTTGCAACTAATAGTAGGCTTCATCTACTGAATTGTATCTAGCAAACCTCTTATTTGCAAATTCATGCTTGAGACAGTGGAAAAAGCCCAGGAGCCCAAACTCAGCTTTTGATCAATAATTCCAATTGCTTCCCATCGGTGATGTGATGAGCTTACATTCCAGTAAGAGTTCATGGGGGATAGAAAATTATTTAAGGCGATTTTAGGGCTTACATTTCATTCATGCGTGCAAGTGGGGGTAAACACGTTAACGGCAATGAAATTGTGCGATTTAGGGAACATTATTCATAGTCCTTTAATAAAAAATATATAAACAATGAAACCTTTCATCCATAAGACGTTATAGGCCTATGCGAAGAACGTGGTGGTGATGCTGATAGGCTACATCCGGTGTCTGGATAACGTGGATGCTGAGGCGGGTACCATCAGGGAAGCGACAGACCACGCCCTACGCTCTACACAGTGAGTCCCAGCGCAAAACCGGCGATACCTCAGTCTGCCTCACCTTCAACAGGCCCGACCGAGTGGTGCCATCATCTAACAACGACAACATCTAAGAAAAACATCCGAGAACTACGTCCATCTTTAAAGATTTAGCCAGAGGATGAATTCGACGTTATAGTATATTCTTACAATGATGTAACCCACTGCGATTTTAACTAGAGTTTATATGCATAGGCAATTTTTTTTGCTGCGACATGCTCGAAGCATCTTTTTTTTAGTCTCTCAAATTGTCATTTCTCCGTAGTTAACTGTCAATCTTTACCTCTGGGCTGCAATATTTTTTCAGCCTTGAAGACATAAGAATTAAGGACGTATCTTGTAGCATCCAAGCGGGTCTGTCATTACTTATTTTACAGTCGACTGGGCCTGCAAATTGTGATTCTCGACTATTTTATTCCAACCCCGTCAATTGAATTTGCGCAATGGCGGATGCAACCTCCGAATGTAATATCAAGGTGTTGTGTCGCTTTCGCCCTCTGAATCAATCGGAGATTCTGCGTGGGGATCAATTTATTCCTACATTTCTGGGAGATGACAGTGTCAGCGTTGGGGTAAGGCACTTTGTTTCTGATATGCTCATTAATACATGATTCACTTTTTCTGTTTTCGTTTGGACTGCCAATAGCAATAATTTGTGATTAAAATTAGGCTACCTGACTGTAATAATTTCTGTAAACTGCGTAGGCATCAGTTGAGCATTCAGTGCAGTCGGCTCTGATTTCCACCCAGTGTATAGGCCTACATGTTTTATTTACTGCGGCTACATATCAGGCCTCATATCCAATAACCTACCAATTCACATTAACCTTGTACTTGCTTAGGTTGTTGATAACAGAAATGAACCCCTTTCAATGGAAATGGGCTCAAGATATTTACTACAGGCCGCCGCCTATATGGATGGTCTACATAGCCTGCCAATAGCTAATATTGCTCGAATGTTATTTTAGCAACAATATGCTGTTGTTATTCTCATTGTAATGATTTGGTTCGTATATGTAATGGCAATGGTACTTTAAATGTATAGGCAGGGATTGCATTAGGCCTATGTAATAAATGCCACATACATATTGTAGCTTAATCATTCCCTCAGACAGGCCTACTAGTCTGTTGGGTTCCTCAGGGCCAGGACCGAGTGGAATGAGAGAGTGGATTTATTTAGAGTTTAACTGAGGACGTTAAGGGACACACCTTTGGCTGACCTTCTCCTCAGTCATAATTCTTTACAGCGGGCCAAGAATCTGTTCTCTAACTGCTTATGGAGGAGAGGATCAATAATTATTCTCCTGTTGAGAACCGACTCACTCTACCTCTGACTGCCTCACTCTGGACAGTGATTTTATGTTCGTGACGATGCGTCTGCATTGCTAGTGATGTGAATGGGTCAGCTTCGGGCTACTTTTGTTCGGTTTTTCTAAAGGGGGGGTGATATTCAATGTAAGCCCGTTGAACAATGAACACGTGAACGGGTCATCCTTTAACTGTTACAATGCATTCTGAATGATTTCCCCATTTCAAGACCAGCCATGTCAAGCTCTTGGCCACGTGTCATCTGCTTCAGAACAGTAGAACGTAATAATAGATTCGCAATGGGTAACGATAACGTGGCTATGTTTACAAGGGGTACCAGCACCGAGTCGATGTGCAGGGGTACGAGGTTATTGAAGTAGATACCGTGCCTTCAGAAAGTATCCACACCCCTTGACTTTTTCCACATTTTGGTGTGTTACAGCCTGAATTTAAAATGGATTAAATTTAGATTTATTTTCTCAATGACCTACACACAGTATCCCATAATGTCAAAGTGGAATTCGATTTTTCTAATTAATAAAAACATAACCCCTTTGGCAAGCCTAAATACATTCAGGAGTAAAGATTCGCTTAGCAAGTCTCATATTAAGTTGCATTGTCTCACTCTGTGTACAATAATAGGGTTTAACCTGATTTTTGAGTACCTCATATCTGTTGCCCACACATACAATGATGTGTAAGGTCCTTCAGTCGAACAGTCAATTTCAAACACAGATTCAACCACAAAGACCAGGGAGGTTTTCCAATGCCTCGCAAAGAAGGGCACATGTTGGTAGATGGGTAACAATTTTTTTTTAAACAGACATTGAAAATAATCTGAATGCATCTAAGCTCAGGCAAAATCCTAGAGGAAAACCTGGTTCAGTCTGATTCCACCAGACACTGGGAGATGAATTCCTTTCAGTAGTACAATAACCTAAAACACAAGGCCAGTTGTTGCTTACAAAGAAGACAGTGAATCTTCCTGAGTGTCCGGGTTACAGTTTTGACTTAAATCTATTTGAAAATCTAGGCAAGACTTGAAAATGGTTGTCTAGCAATGATCAACAACCAATTGGACAGAGCTTGAATAATTTTAAAAATAGTAATGGGCAAATATTGTACAATCCAGGTGTGGAAAACTCCTAGAGACTTACCCAGAAAGACTGCCAAAGGTGCATCTACAAAGTATTGACTTAGAAATATGACTGTATTTATTTTTCAATAAATATGCAAACATTTCTAAAAATATGTTTTAACTTTGTAATTATAGGATATTGGATGTAGATTGATGAGAAAACAAATCATTTTAATCAATTTTTAATTCAAGTTGTAACACAACAACATGTGGAATAAGTCAAGGGGTATGAGTACTTTCTGAGTGCACTCAGACCCCTTGACTTTTTCCACATTTTGATACGTTACATGCTTATTCTAAAACGGATTACATAGTTTTTTTCTCTCATAGATCTACACACAATTCCCCATAATAACAAAGCAAAAACTGTTTTTTAGAAATGTTTGCAATTTTTTTAAAACAGAAATATCACATTTCCATAAGTATTCAGACCCTTTACTCAGTACTTTGTTGAAGCACCTTTGGCAACGATTACAGCCTCGAGTCTTCTTGGGTATGATGCTACAAGCTTGGCACACCTGTATTTGGGGAGTTTCTCACATTCTTCTCTGCAGATCCTCTCAAGCTCTGTCAGGTTGGACGGGAAGCGTTGCTGCACAGCTATTTTCAGGTCTCTCTAGAGATGTTTGATCGGGTTCAAGTTCGGGCTCTGGCTGGGCCACTCAAGGACATTTAGAGACTCCTGCATTGTCTTGGCTGTGTGCTCAGGGTCGATGTCCAGTTTGAAGGTGAACCTTCGCCCCAGTCTGAGGTCCTGAGTGCTCTGGAGCAGGTTTTCATCAAGGATCTCTCTGTACTTTGCTCCGTTCATCTTTCCCTCGATCCTGACTGGTCTCCCAGTCACTGCCGCATGATGCTGCCACCACCATGTTTCACCGTATGGTTGGTACCAGGTTTCCTCCATACATGATACTTGGTTTTATCAGACCAGAGAATCTTGTTTCTCATGGTCTGAGAGTCATTTATAGGTGCCTTTCGGCAAACTCCAAGAGGGCTGTCATGTGCCTTTTACTGAGGAGTGGCTTCCACCTCGCCACTCTATCACAAAGGCCTGATTGGTGGAGTGCTGCAGAGATGGTTGTCCTTCTGGAAGGTTCTCTCATCTCCACAGAAGAATTCTGGAGCTCTGTCAGAGTGACCATCGGGTTCGTGGTCATCTCCATGAGCAAGGCCCTTCTCCCTCGATTGCGGCCAAACTTCTTCCATTTAAGAATGATGGAGTCCACTCAGTTCTTGGAGACCTTCAATGCTGCAGACATTTTTTGGTACTCTTCCCCAGATCTGTGACTCGACACAATTCTCTCGGAGCTCTGCGGACAATTTCTTCGACCTCTTGGCTTGGTTTTTGCTTTGACATGCACTGTTAACTGTGGGCCCTTATATAGACAGGTGTGTGCCTTTCCAAATCGTGTCCAATCAATTGAATTTACCACAGATGGACTCAATGGATTAATGGTAACAGGATGCACCTGAGCTCAATTTCGAATCTCATAGCAAATAGTCTGAATACTTATGTAAATAAGGTATTTCTGTATTTTATTTTTGATACATTTGCAAAAAAATAAATACTATTTTCGCATTGTCATTGTTGGGCATTGTGTGTAGATTTCTGGGGATTTTTTAATGTTTTTTTTTTATCCAGTTTAGAATAAGGCTGTAACGTAACTGTAACGCTCAATGAGTGAATGGGTGTGGAGTCAGGCGCAGAGAGCAAAGGATGCGGGAAAAAACACGCTTTAATGTCCAAAATAAAAATAACAAAATAGTATTACCCAACACAGGCGTAACTATTAAAACAAATAGTACCCTTGGGGTAGATAACAGGACAGCGAGAAAACCCAACAAAACACTAACACCTCTCACAAAATACAGAAGAACAAGCCGGCACAAACAGAAGCGGGCTAAACTAACTTAAATAACACCACCCTAACAACCAAACAATGAACAGGTGCAAACCATTAGACAAAACCAAACGACCACGGAACAAAGGATCGGTGGCAGCTAGTAGATAGGCGACGACGACCGCCGAGCGCCACCCGAACAAGAAGGGGAGCCACCTTCGATAATATTCGTGACAGTAACAAAATGTGGAAAAAAATCAAGGGGTCTGAATACTTTCTGAAGGCACTGTACATATACAGTGCCTTGCGAAAGTATTCGGCCCCCTTGAACTTTGCGACCTTTTGCCACATTTCAGGCTTCAAACATAAATATATAAAACTGTATTTTTTTGTGAAGAATCAACAACAAGTGGGACACAATCATGAAGTGGAACGACATTTATTGGATATTTCAAACTTTTTTAACAAATCAAAAACTGAAAAATTGGGCGTGCAAAATTATTCAGCCCCCTTAAGTTAATACTTTGTAGCGCCACCTTTTGCTGCGATTACAGCTGTAAGTCGCTTGGGGTATGTCTCTATTTGTTTTGCACATCGAGAAACTGACATTTTTTCCCATTCCTCCTTGCAAAACAGCTCGAGCTCAGTGAGGTTGGATGGAGAGCATTTGTGAACAGCAGTTTTCAGTTCTTTCCACAGATTCTCGATTGGATTCAGGTCTGGACTTTGACTTGGCCATTCTAACACCTGGATATGTTTATTTTTGAACCATTCCATTGTAGATTTTGCTTTATGTTTTGGATCATTGTCTTGTTGGAAGACAAATCTCCGTCCCAGTCTCAGGTCTTTTGCAGACTCCATCAGGTTTTCTTCCAGAATGGTCCTGTATTTGGCTCCATCCATCTTCCCATAAATTTTAACCATCTTCCCTGTCCCTGCTGAAGAAAAGCAGGCCCAAACCATGATGCTGCCACCACCATGTTTGACAGTGGGGATGGTGTGTTCAGGGTGATGAGCTGTGTTGCTTTTACGCCAAACATAACGTTTTGCATTGTTGCCAAAAAGTTCAATTTTGGTTTCATCTGACCAGAGCACCTTCTTCCACATGTTTGGTGTGTCTCCCAGGTGGCTTGTGGCAAACTTTAAACTACACTTTTTATGGATATCTTTAAGAAATGGCTTTCTTCTTGCCACTCTTCCATAAAGGCCAGATTTGTGCAATATACGACTGATTGTTGTCCTATGGACAGAGTCTCCCACCTCAGCTGTAGATCTCTGCAGTTCATCCAGAGTGATCATGGGCCTCTTGGCTGCATCTCTGATCAGTCTTCTCCTTGTATGAGCTGAAAGTTTAGAGGGACGGCCAGGTCTTGGTAGATTTGCAGTGGTCTGATACTCCTTCCATTTCAATATTATCGCTTGCACAGTGCTCCTTGGGATGTTTAAAGCTTGGGAAATCTTTTTGTATCCAAATCCAGCTTTAAACTTCTTCACAGCAGTATCTCGGACCTGCCTGGTGTGTTTCTTGTTCTTCATGATGCTCTCTGCGCTTTTGACGGACCTCTGAGACTATCACAGTGCAGGTGCATTTATACGGAGACTTGATTACACACAGGTGGATTGTATTTATCATCATTAGTCATTTAGGTCAACATTGGATCATTCAGAGATCCTCACTGAACTTCCGGAGAGAGTTTGCTGCACTGAAAGTAAAGGGGCTGAATAATTTTTAAAGAACTGTGCACAAACCATCCAGCAGATCCCGAATTTTGTCCATATAGACTTCAAAATATGAAACCTAAGCACAGGAAAGGGGAAAGAGAAGAAGAACCTCAATCAAGGCATCCATACCGTGGCTCCGTGTAAGAGCACCAAGTCAAATAGTTTTTGATTTGTTAAAAAAGTTTGAAATATCCAATAAATGTCGTTCCACTTCATGATTGTGTCCCACTTGTTGTTGATTCTTCACAAAAAAATACAGTTTTATATCTTTATGTTTGAAGCCTGAAATGTGGCAAAAGGTCGCAAAGTTCAAGGGAGCCGAATACTTTCGCAAGGCACTGTAACTAGGAATGAAGTGACAGATAGTAAAGAGTAGCAGCAGCATATGTGATACGTTAGTGCAAAAAGAGTCAATGCATATAGTCCGGGTAGCTGTTTGGTTAAATATGTAGTTTGTGCAAAAAGGGTCAATGCAGATTGTTTGGGTAGCTATTTGGTTAACTATGTAGCTAGCTATTTAGCAATCTTATGGCTTGGTGGTGGAAGATGTTCAGGGTCCTGTTGGTTCTGCTGCCGCTTGCCGTGTGGTAGCAGAGAGAACAGTCTTGGTTGGCTGGAGTCTTTCACAACTTTTAGGACCTTCCTCTGACACCGCCTGGTATAAAGGTCCTGAGTGGCAGGGAGCTCGGCCCCAATGATATACTGGTTGCCAAGCAGTTGCCATATCAAGCAGTGATGCAGCCTGTGAAGATGCTCTCAATGGTGCAGCTGTATAACATTTTGAGGATCTGAGGGCCCATGCCAAGTCTTTTCAGCCTTCTGAGGGGGCAGAGGCGTTGTCGTGCCCTCTTCACGATTGTGTTGGTGTGTCTGGACCATGATAGATCCTTAGTTATGTGGACATCGAGGGAACTTGAAGCTCTCTTGACCTCCTCCACTACAGGCCGCCGTCGGTGTGGATGGGGGCGTGCTCGGCAACTCCGTTTCCTGTTGTCCACGATCTGCTCCTTTGTCTTGCTGACTTTGAGGGAGAGGTTGTTGTCATGGCACCACACTGCCAGGTCTCGGACCTCCTCCCTATAGGCTGTTTCATCATCGTCAGTGATCATGCATAGTGACTGTGTAAGCACTGGACAGATTAAACAGTATTACCTACACTCTGTATCCTAGGTCACAGGATTATTTTTGCTACAGTTTTGGATTTTTGTCCTTATTGTGCCTGAGCGTATTTTTTTCGTCTGTCCCGTTAATTTATTCAGTGATCGACATACATAAATCATCTATTACTATCCATAAACAAGGAACCAAGATCAAACTGGATTGCATTGCCATGGTTTGTTTGTTTGGGATATATAAATGAAATAACAATACTAGTTGGAAAGACAATTGGAGACAAGAAAATGTCCCTCGTTATTTTCCACTTCAGTATGTCTATACCATGGTTCATCTTGGTCTGTGCATTCCAAATAATAGCTACAGTATTTGGTTTACAAAACTGACCTAATCTCTTTGTGTCTCCCAGGGGCGGTCGTACGTGTTCGACCGGGTTTTCCCCACCAACACCACTCAGGAGCAGGTCTACAATACCTGTGCTAAACAGATTGTCAAGGGTAAGGAAAAAATACTGCCAACAATGGCAGAATGAACATCCGCACACAGTTCGTGGAGGTGTATTAGAGAGACAAAAGAGAAGTCAATGTGAGGTTCTGACTCATCAATTGATTAAATCAGTCGGCGACGTCACACGTTAGTAGCCTACTTGCGGCCTTTGTTTCCCACAACTGTGTTCATATTAAAGATTATTGGTGTCTTTCTTATTTTCAAACTTGAAGGCCTGAAGACAATTTGTTTTAATTTCTGTCATTTCCTCAAATGATCTTGGTTTCCCTCTGTTTATATAGATGTTCTGGGTGGATACAATGGCACTATTTTCGCATATGGACAGACCGCCTCCGGCAAGACTCACACCATGGAGGTACAGTGGGAGTCAATGATATGCATAATACAGTATTTTCAAATTCTTCTGAAAAAGGGATGATCTCCCATTATGAAATAACTCTATAAATCAGCATAAATTTGGCTCCCGTTTGGTTTCAATCTAAATGTAATACCCCGGATGTTGCTTTGGGGGCATTTGCACCAAATCTAGTACATGGTATTGGAAAAATACTGCTGGTAATTATATGAGGATTTTAATATTAATACAATATACGTATAACAGGTATATTAACCTCTCAAACTCCAGAGACTGACTGTGCAGTATGTCTTTATAGGGGAAGCTGCATGACCCAAATCAGATGGGCATCATCCCCAGGATTGCAGAGGACATCTTCAACCATATCTTTGGCATGGACGAGAACCTGGAGTTCCACATCAAGGTTTGGATTCATCTCCATCTCCTCATCCATATATAGGATGATTCATTTTTTGTGAATCCCGTACAATCTTAGAAAAAAGGGTTCCAAAAGGGTTCTTTGGCTGGCCCCTTAGGAGCACCCCATAGGAGCACCATTATTGCAGTTAGAACTACGGCTGTTGCGGCGACCATATTACTATCATACCAGTAAGATTCCATGTGACCATGGTCACAGTAATCTCCTTTTATGCAGTCTGGACATTGGTAGTACCCAAACTCGCTAACAACCATCAGGTCGCTAAAGGCCTGGTACTCAGGGTTCTATTGTCCCTCTAACCACTCTGACATCAATGCAAATGCAATAAAACATTTCCTTAAACACTTATCATCAAAGCAAGTATGTGCTTTTAAAACTCACTCCACTGTGATTAATCAATTTGAAGAAAGAAGTGGAACACATGGTCGTTGTGGGTGTTGTTTCAAAGCCTAACAATGAAATGGACCGCACTTTGATTAATTCAAAAACAACCATACACTATATTAGAGCTTATGCATACGAGCCCAACCTCGGAAAAAAAAGAAGGATTGTGCTGTTATACTGTACATAGCCTACCACATATTATGAATGGCAGAAAAACATACACAAAAACTGATTTAAGATTTAAGTCAAAACGGATGTCTTTGATCTAGCCTATATTCCAAAATGTAACAAATTCTGGTAATCGCCTTTGAGTGTGGACTGTATTATTATGCATACTAGATGGACTGGTTACATGATGCCACACTCCAAACGTTCTATCCCGTCTAGGAGAGAACGTAGGCCACAGGCCTAGGCGATGCTGTTGGTTCATTGATTGTGCAGTGCGGCTTACAGACGAATCCTACAATTATAGTGAATTTGTATTTGTTTTTGAATAGCGTAGTAATAGGGTGTCGCATTAGGCTACCGTTATTGGCAGAATATCTCACCACCGTGCGTTTCCATCTCCTCCCCTCTCCCCTTCATTACTTTCTCAAGCATGCAGAGAGAGGAGATGTCAACAGATTAATGAAATATGTTTAGTTGTGAAAACATTTTACTATCGATTTTCCAGGACAGATTTCACTTAGTTTCCCAAATGAATCACTGGGTAGCTGCAGGAACAGGGTTGGAGAGCCCATGGCATACAGAGTTTGGGTGGAATATCACCTGCCATGCTGAAGTGAAATAACCAGTGTAGCTTACCCAGCATGAGTCAAAAACGAACCTGCACAAATGTGGGCTCCATTTGCTATTAGAGTGCATACAGATGGCATCTTTTTTTCCCCGACCCATTTGATATTGGGCCATTGAAAATCGAAACAAATTTGACATATTAGTGAAGACAAGATTCAATTGAGAATAGTCAGATGGGTGAAAATAGTATCACTTGATGAGAGAACAGCTTGTGCAGCCTGAGGCAAGGAACAGAGCGCAAGCTTTTTTTGCGACTTTCTCAAATCATCAATGGCCTATCATGCAGTCCATATACATGTATGTTCTGATTTCTAAAACCTTCTAAGGTTTGCATCATTCACAACTAAAGTTGCCAAAAAATTCGAAACGTATAGGACCTGTTTGAAATGATCATTTTTACGCTCAACATAGCCACTTCTTATGCACACTCGCTACGGAATGGGAAAAATAAAATGTATATTTTATTCAGCTAAGTTCAATTATATTCTTCTTACTGTAAAATCATACAATGTAAAATAATAACACCGGACTTATCAGCATATCTTGTCTGCTAAATGAACAAGCCTACAGCCTATGGCACGGCGCATAGCCGGATAACATACAGTAGGCCGACTCATATTCTGTTCTTCTGAAATACATTCTCTTCATATCCTAATGTTTCTTTAGACCTGCCGAAAATAAACAATGGATTTATTTTGGTGGTGTACGTTCAATTGATTTATTAGACATTTTTAAATGAACATTTTCTCAAGGCCTCTAGGTGTAGAGGCCTGGAGATGCTAAACCTGTTTATGTTCATTAACAGCCAGTTACCATGACACCAGCAGTCTTTTGCAATACAATAACTGGCTGACAAAATGTCATGACCGCCACAACCCTAGGTAGAACCCTTTTTGGATTCCATGTAGAACCCTTTCCACAGCGGGCTCTACATGGGACGCCAAATGGTTCTACCTGGAACCAAAAAGGTTCTAACCGGGAACCAAAAAGGATTCTTCAAAAGGGTTCTCCTATGGGGACAGCCGAAGAACCCTTTTAGGTCGTAGATAGTACCTTTTTTCCCTAAGAGTGTAAGAGTAGTCATCCGTTTGTATACCGCAATGACTTGGTGCTCTTACACGGAGCCACGGTATGGATGCCTTGATTGAGGTTCTTCTTCTCTTTCCCCTTTCCTGTGCTTAGGTTTCATATTTTGAAGTCTATATGGACAAAATTCGGGATCTGCTGGATGGTTTGTGCACAGTTCTTTATTTACCAAGTCCACATCTAATGCCATTACAAAGGCAAATCTTCTCCCCAAAAAAATGGTCCGTCCTAACGGTTGTTCCCTGTATCTTTTAGTGACCAAGACTAACCTGGCTGTTCATGAGGATAAGAACAAGATCCCATACGTGAAGGTGGGTTCTGACGATGCCCACTTGTCACTAGCTACACCTACGTCCGTTCCTAACGGTGCCTAACGTTTTCCAGGGGAAGAGGAGTATGCATATTCATTATTAACCCTTTTTATCACCGCACTCCGCTGTCGCCCCGCCCCCCCCCCCCCCTTCCCTGTGATGCAGGGCTGCACCGAGCGCTTTGTGTCCAGCCCTGACGAGGTCATGGACGTCATTGACGAGGGGAAGAACAACCGCCATGTTGCCGTCACCAGTAAGCCTTTGGAGCGTTCTCTCCGTTAGTCCGTTCCGTTTCATCCGTCTCCTTTTTTTTGTTGTTGCAGTGAATCCAGCGCCCTGTCTTTCTGCTAGCAGGAGAGTTGCATGGTTCGTCAAGTGTCTCACGACAGTTGGGTCGTGTGGCTCGTTATATGGCTTATATAACGGGACTTCTTCTCACACGTATCCTGCTTACAAGCAGCATCTCTATAAGGACGCTCACAATTGCAATGGTCCACCTGGGTGTCTGCTGGCTGGTGTAATACTCTCACTGTAAAATAGTGGGTGCAATAAGATAGGAACAGATAAGTAACACGAGCCCTTCTTCTGGGGGACTGTAGGTCGCATCAGGAGAAGGATTCAGATATGAGTTTTGTCCTGAAAAGGGTTTGGTAGGGGCGGCAGGGTACTCTAGTGGTTGGACTAGTAACCGAAAAGTTGCAAGTTCGAATCCCCGAGCTGACAAGGTACAAATCTGTCGTTCTGCCCCTGAACAGGCAGTTAACCCACTGTTCCTAGGCCGTTGTTGTAAATAAGAATTTGTTCTTAACTGAGTTGCCTAGTTAAATAAAGGTTAAATAGAAAATAATTTAAAAAAACATACCGATCATTTCAATCTTATATCAGTGAAATTCACCAGAAAAGCATTAATTAAACATTCCACATGTAAAACCATCTCTGTAAACACTAGATTAGATGTTGTGCATATTGACATGAAGATGCTCATTCGCCTCCGTGTTGTTCTCCCTCCTTGTAGACATGAATGAGCACAGCTCTCGCAGTCACAGCATCTTCCTGATCAACATCAAGCAGGAGCACGTGGAGACGGAGCAGAAGCTGTGTGGGAAACTCTACCTGGTGGACTTGGCTGGTAGTGAGAAGGTAAGACTTCACATCCTTGTCTGTCTGGTTTATCTAGCTGGGCTGAGGTGAGAGAGACTATGGGTCAGTCTACTCTGCATATGCCATTGTGACAGAGCTGACATTATAAGCACAGTGACACTGGAGTTTTTGACCTTTCCAAAGGTCATTGAGTCACAGTCAGTAATTAAGTCTCTCTCTCTTTCTCTATTGCTCTCTCTCTCTTTCTCTATTGCTCTCTCTCTCTTTCTCTATTGCTCTCTCTCTCTTTCTCTATTGCTCTCTCTCTCTCTCTCTCTCTGCCCCCACTCCCTTTCTCTCTCTCTCTCTCAGGTCAGCAAAACGGGCGCTGCGGGTGCCGTTCTTGATGAGGCCAAAAACATCAACAAGTCTCTGTCAGCCCTGGGCAACGTAATCTCTGCACTGGCTGAAGGGACGGTGAGTCCAAGACAGTGAAGCCATCCACCTTACACACCTGTCACCCTAATGTCGATCCAGCCCCTGCACACATCCACCAGTACCAACTCACTGTACAATAATCTCCCTGCCATCCATGCCATAACCCATCTGAAGCCTGGTCAATGCCAACTCACCACACATACCTATCAATGCCTACCTTCTCCTGGCCTTACTCTGCCGTCAACTGAAAAAAAGGTGCTATCTGGAACCTAAAAAGGTTATTTTGCCGTCCCCATAGGAGAACCCTTTGCAGAACCCTTTTTGGTTCCAGGTAGATCCCTTTTCGTTCCAGATAGAACCTTTTTGGGTTCCATGTAGAACCCTTTCCACAGAGGGTGACCTGGGAGACCTGGAACCAAAAAGGGTTCTCCTATGGGGACAGCCGAAGAACCCTTTAGGAACCCTTTTTCTTTTATTCGAAAGAGTGCACTTACTCACTTCATCCCTGCTTCCTGTTTTGTTTGCTAGAAAACCCACGTGCCGTACCGTGACAGCAAGATGACCCGTATCCTGCAGGACTCTCTGGGGGGTAACTGTAGGACCACCATGTTCATCTGCTGCTCTCCGTCCAGCTTCAACGACGCTGAGACCAAGTCCACCCTGATGTTTGGACAACGGTAACAAACACTGTGCCCCCATCTTGTCTTCTCCCTGCATTGACAATGTACCATGTCAACAGTGTCAGCTGTCAATTCTCCACAGAAAGGGCCAATGTACCAATATGTCCGAAGTCAAATGATTTAGCATGCAATATTTCCTTAACTCGTATTCACATTCACTTGTTCCAATATGAATATGCCGATATTACTGGTATGATGAGTATAAGCTGTTGAATATGCAGATATTACTGGTATGATGAGTATAAGCTGTTGAATATGCCGATATTACTGGTATGATGAGTATAAGCTGTTGAATATGCAGATATTACTGGTATGATGAGTATAAGCTGTTGAATATGCAGATATTACTGGTATGATGAGTATAAGCTGTTGAATATGCAGATATTACTGGTATGATGAGTATACGCTGTTGAATATGCAAATATTACTGGTGTTACGAATCCCTTTTGGCCCGACAGTCTAGGGGGGATGGTAAAGAGACCCGTAACATATCTCATGCAAATTATAGTTGTGACAAAGTAAGTGTGAACGAAATAACCACGACAACTGAAATAATACCGTCAAACTCAGGGTTTATTTATAAACACACGGTAATGTGGGGAGCAGGAAAAGGGGCTGTGCTGGACCCAAGGAAAGAAACAATAAATATGCAAAAACACCCCTAAGCTAGACTAGCCTACTTTAACAACAGCTAACTAACCAACCAAAAATACAGTGGGTGGTCCGCCCAGTTCTAACTAGTGTATTTAACAAAGTTCACCTACTGGTAGTGTATGCCCATGGGCGACTTGTCTTGGTTTCCCCCTTTTCCCACCAGCAACAAACAAACACCATAACCAGAAACAATACTCACAGATGATGACAAAGTGCTATGGAGGTGCTCAAACAAAAGAGAGGTTAATTAACACACAGAAAGCGAGTGAAACACAGAGACCTACAGACATGGCATTTACAGAGAGATTGAGCTACTGAAATCTATGAAGAACAGAGATCTACAAACATGGCATTTACAAAGAGATTGAGCTCTAGAGCAAACAAATGATGGGGTTTTTAAACCATGGGGAAGGAACTGTGATAGGGTAGGAAACAGGAGGAGGTGTGTCTTCTGATTGATAGGTTGATTGTTGACTGATTGGGGAGTGATGATTTTCACCTGTGAGGGGAGACGGAGAGAAAAGAAACACACACAGGATACACACACACACACAGGATAATGGTATTCGTAACAACTGGTATGATGAGTATAAGCTGTTGAATATACAGATATTACTGGTGCGATGAGTATAAGCTGTTGAATATGCAGATATTACTGGTATGATGAGTATAAGCTGTTGAATATGCAGATATTACTGGTATGATGAGTATAAGCTGTTGAATATGCAGATATTACTGGTGCGATGAATAGAAGCCGTCGAAGCCACCGCTTCAACATGTCATTAATGTCATTAACGTGCCCTCCAGCGCTAAGACCATCAGGAACACGGCCTCCGTCAATCTGGAGCTGACGGCTGATCAGTGGAAGAGGAAGTACGAGAAGGAGAAGGAGAAGAACAAAACCATGAAGGAAACGGTTCAGAGGCTGGAGGCTGAGCTCAACCGCTGGAGGAACGGTGAGACACAGTAAAACACAGAGCTGGAGAGCATTTATCATGGTTGAGGATTCCTAGTCTATTACTTTGTTTTATTGTTAATGATAGTTTTTTTTCTTCTCCTCCCTGAATGTTGATTGAATTTATGCTCTTAACATACTTTAAAAAGGACATGCTTGTCATGCATATTCTTGATGTTCCCTTGAACTCTGCTTGAGGTTGGGAGCAAGGTACACGGACATTTCATTTCCTGGAAAAAGCTAGACCGATGAATCAGAAGCCAGATCTCTTAAAGAGCTGACATGGACTGCTGACGCGTCTGCTCCTCATGCTCCTCCAGGGGAGAACGTTCCTGAGACGGAGAGGACCACTGCGGACGTGGTGCGTCTGGAGTCGGTGGAGGAGCGGAGCCCCGTGATGATCCTGGACAACGACACCTCCTCCATCGTGGTGCGCATCTCCGAGGAGGAGCGTCAGAAGTACGAGGAGGAGATCCGCAAGCTCTACAAGCAGCTGGACGACAAGGTCAGGGCCTGTTGAAACACACCATACACCACGCCATACGCACACACACACACACACACACACACACACACACACACACAAACATTGAGTGTTACAAAACGCTAAGAACACCTGCTCTTTCCGTGACATAGACTGACCAGGTGAATTCAGGGGAAAGATAGGATCCCTTATTGATGTCACTTGTTAAATTTACTTCCATCAGTGTAGATGAAGGAGAGGAGACCGGTTAAAGAATGATTTTTCAGGCTTGAGACGATTGAGACATGGGTTGTGTATGTGTGCCATTCAGAGGGTGAATGAGCAAGACAAAATATTTAAGTGCCTTTGAACAGGGTATGGTGGTAGGTGCCAGGCGCACCGGTTGTGTCAAGAGCTTCAACTCGGCTGTGTTTTTCACGCTCAACAGTTTCCCGTTTGTATCAAGAATTGTCCACCACCCAAAGGACATCCAGCCGACTTGACACAACTGTGCATTGGAATCAACATGGGCCAGCATCCCTGTTGAACGCTTTCAACACCTTGTAGAGTACATGCCCGAAGCAAATTGAGGCTGTTCTGCGGGCGATAGGGGGGTACAGCTCAATATTAGGAAGGGGTTCCTAACGTCCATATTTCCACTAGCAGACCAAGTGACCAAAGTGTGTGTTTCTCCACAGGATGATGAGATCAACCTGCAGTGCCAGTTGGTTGAGAAACTGAAGGAGCAGATGCTGGATCAGGATGAGGTGGGGACACACTCTGGACACACACTCTGTTCCCCTCTCTGTATGTATCTCTGTCCAGGCATCTCTCGTTCATGCAACGGTCTTATTAACAAATATGTCCGCTTTTTATTGGGATACAAATCTTGATGATCCTGAATCTATACGTGCTGGTATAATTCTATCGTAGGATATAGTGCTCTTTGTGTTTATGGGCACTAGGGGGGGTAGTGGTAGAGGCATTGGAGGTCTCACCTTTGTGTATCTGCCATTATAGCACGGGCAGCGCCATTTAGGCAGTCATGGGTAGACGGCATACAGCTTATGTCAAAGTGACGTCAAAAATTGCACGTTACAGCGAAAATGTGGGGATTTTCGCCAAGTGTGTAGCCATACCTCGAAAAACCTTGTTGTCACACCTCCTTGAGGTCTGGAGAATTCTATGTCAGTCGAAACGGCCACAATGGTCCACCGGCTTCCAACGGTTGCATTTTTATTGGCCGTTACATTTACCCTCCCCACACATGCCCGTAGAAGGCGTGTTATGTTCGTCATGGTTTTCCGACCGCCAGTGTGTTGTCCTGTTGCAATAAAGACGATTAACCTGCCAAAAGGTTGTGTTTGTTTCCTGTTAGAGTCGTAGGGTTCGCCACAAAAATGATAGGGTTTTTCATCTGCAATTTCCTGGCCATCGTCACGCACTGTCGCTCCTACGGTACGACTCTGCTGAGCGCCTTTGGAGCTCCGCCCAAGCCAGGCGTTTGATTGGTTTGAAGTGTTTGCGAAAACGTCACTGATTTACACTGGGGTTTTCCACTCCTTTGAGCCATTGATCTCACCAGGCTTCACCAAGCTTTCCGATTAGGGAAGCCTGGTTCTCAAGCGGCTAACCCTAACTCTAACCTTTTTCCTAACCTTAACCTAATTCTCCTAACCTGCTGCATAAGTTCTCCTAACCAGCTACGAAAAACTCACTTCTGACCGTAGCTGTATAACATCTAGTCAAAACCCATTGAGGCTATCTCCATTTTAAAGTGTTTGAAAAAAGTGTACAGCCAATATTGGTGATGTACTGCCACCTGCAGCGCTAGAGTCCTGAACCAGATCTTGTGTGTCATTCATTTATTGTGACCACTGGATGGCAGTGATAAAGCTTAAAGCCATTTACAGACCATAGCACCCAATTTCAAGATGAAGACAATGCTCTGATCATTGGCTGATCTCTCCCAACCCATAGGAATCCCCACCCTGTTGACCTCTTTAAAATGGTGGAAGCCCTCAATGGAAGTGTCCATGCTAAAACTTGGGTTATATGCAATTAGAGTCTTTATTGGTAGAGTAGGGTGACCAGACGTCCCCGTTTTCCGGGGGCAGTCCCCGTTTTTGGTGGCCTGTCCCTGGCAATGTCCCCGGTTTTAACTCTGCGTTAAAAACAGACTGCAAAGTGAAATAATATTTTACGTGGCAAGAAAGACTGAACAGCAGAGTCTGCCGGTTGATCTCTCAATCGCGTTGTGATTATTTTGTCCAGCAGAGGGGGCTGCTCACTATATCATCTTCATTCACTCTTCTTCTACTAACTACTTGCTCGCGCTAGTTTTAGAGAAAACTTCTGTGGAAAACTCTGCCAGAAGCTTAGCAAGTGTCAAGTGAATCCACAACATCACCACAAACGTCTTTTCAAGCCAGGTAAGTTACAATCATTTGAGATACTAGCTAATGATGTTATAATGTCACAATGTATTATATAGATAGATGATCTGCTTTATAAGGTTTTAAATAGGTTATGCTAGCTAACATGAGCTATGTCGACTAAGTTATCTAGTTAGGTTAGCTAGCTACTGGCATGGTAGCTAGGTTAAAAAACGTTCACATGTAAACATGCATTGGACAGGCTATTTTGAAAATATGATTATATTAAATGAATGCACAATTAATTATGAGAATATTTCTTTGTAGATTACAATTTTAATGGTTTGGCGTTTATAATAAGTAGCGTGAAAAAATATTTTGACATTTTCATGGATAACATTCGCATAATGTTTACTGTTAGAGAGTGGAGAGGAAGGAGAGGAGGAAGACTGGATAGGAAGAAGAGTGAAGGAGATAAGAGGTAAAGATATGATTACAGAGACTGCCAATTTATTATTCCAACCAATGTTTTTGAGATAAAATACAAAAGTGAGGCAAGCAATGGGAATCTGTTAACCAAAGTAGTTTATCTAATAGTGTACTATTTATTATTACAGATTGGAGAAGGAGAAGGAAAGATGAAGGGAGTAAAAAGAGTGAAGCGAGGAGAGTGTGGAAGAGTGAGGTGGAAAGGTAAAGAGAAGGAAAGGCAGGAAGAGGAGTGAAGAAAAAAGTAGGAGAAAGATTGGAGGAGAAGAAAAAGTTAAGAGTGACACAATGACATGAGACAATGTCCATTTATACGCTCAGGTCAAGACAATAGAATGGTTCACTGCACCCTTTGTAATTCCTCTTTTTCAATTGGCAGCGGGGGACGAACGGCAGTGGTAGAACATCAACAGTCGAAAATACATAAAGCCTCCCTGATTGCCCGTGTTGGTATGTCCTCTGTCACCACATTCTGCAAGAAGGTAGAGCCTTCCCAAGAAGAATATGATTTAGCTGTGCAGAAGGGATGTCTTTACATACCACACTATGCGACACAATCATAGTTACAGATCTCTGGGCTGCAACAGCACAACTGACACGAAAGCTTTATGAGCCGAAGTTTACATGTGCTAGGACAAAATGTGAAGCCATAGTAAGTAGCGTGTTAGCACCATGGGCAACTACTTTGGTAACACAGGACCTAGACCAGGTTGAATTTGTGTCCCTGTCCATTGATGCGTCCAATCATGGACATGTAAAGCTGCTGCCAATACTAGTCAGATATTGTAAGATATATGGTGGCAACACATCTGTGGAAACAAACCTGCTAGGTTTTGTTGAATTGAAAGGAGAAACAGCAGAGGAAATTGCAGCTGAGGTCCTGGAGGTCATTAAAAAAAATGTAACCTGGAAAACAAAGTTGTGGCATTCTCTGCCGACAACACAAATACCAACTGGGGAGGGTCAATGTCCATACCAAAGTTAAAAATGCTCTGCAGTGGGAGGTGATTAGCTTAGGTTGTCCTGCCCACATCATTCATAACACGGCCAGAACAGCTATGCATATGATTCCCCTTGATGTTGAGTACCTGCTCACAAAGATATTTGGACATTTTCACCGTTGGAGTAGAAAGACTGAAGAGCTTTTTTTAGGACACAGAAATGTTCGCTGGCTGTCCATGCTCCCTGATCTAGAAAGAGCGCTGAAAATGTATGTGCCATTGAAATCCTTTTTCTTTCTGAAGACAAATGCCCTGTTGTCCTGCGAACAATGTTCGAAGATCCACTGACTGAACTTTGGCTGGCCTTTGTCCATGGAAACCTGACCGTATTCGGTGACACGATCAAGATGCTTGAAGGCCAGGACCGCTGTGCTGTGGAGTCCGCTGCAATTCTGAGAAACATTGAGGCAAAATTGACTGCAAGACGTGATGGCAACTTCATTCCAGTTTTGGTCAGAGGACTTCTGAGAGAGCTGGAGGACAATGGAGCCATGTCTAAAGAGAGCTTTCTCAAAACATCCCAATCATTCTTCACTACGGCTGTGAACTACTTGCAAGTTTATGGGGAAAGCACACAGATAATCTAAAATATTTACATGGTCTCCTTTTTAAAAAGGCAGGCACACTGCAGGAAAAATGCCCTATTGTGGCCATCAATGAGGATGCATTGTTTGACGAGGTTACTGGATTGCAAGAGTTCCTAAAGGGTTACCCACTTCAAAGAGAACGACATCTCACACACTAACCTGGCTAGATTAGCCTCTGTTGTCATGTGCTTACCTGGAAGTAAAGCACCAGTCGAGAGAGAGTGTTCTCCTAAATGAATGATCTATGGACAGCAGCAAGAAATAGGTTCACTGTTCCTACCATCAAGGCCATGCTTATTGTGAAGACAAACTTCAACCTCCTCTGCCAGGAGTTCATGGAGAAGCTGGCCGAAGACATAGCAATCCTGAAGGAGATACATTCTTCTAAGAAATATACAGATTAGGTTGGTATAAGTATATTATGTAGTTACCAATCTCATCATCATCTTATTTCTTTATTATGTTAAGTATCTCACATATACTATTGTCTGTTTTTTTTTTCTTCTCTCAATTTTGCTCATGTTCTCTTCTGCTCTTATTCTACCCAGGCCACCAGGACCACTGAATGGCTGTTCAGATCAGTTCTACCCAGGCCACCAGGACCACTGAATGGCTGTTCAGATCAGTTCTACCCAGGCCACCAGGACCACTGAATGGCTGTTCAGATTGGACAGTTCTGTCTTGTCTGTAGTGTTTCTGTAATGTAGTTGTTTTTTTCTATCACAGTGTGCCTGTTAGACTAAATACATGAAACCGGAATTGTCCCTCTTTTTTAAAATTTCATAGATAATAACATTGGATATTTGAATGATATATTGACCGCCAAACTGGAAATGTCCCCGGTTTTAATTTCAGAAATCTGGTCACCTTATGGTAGAGGTGACATCTTATGGGGATGTACAGTAGGCCTATACAGAAGATGTTGTAGAATTATAACCAAGCAAACGAATAACCTGGAATCCTCTATATATCTACTCTAAATATAGTTAATAATCTGATACATTTCCTACCCTTTCAGTGAGGCAGCAGATCTCTTTCAATTGTGAACAGTTGTCATAGCAACAGCAGGGGATGACTCAAATGCCAATTCTAAATCCAGGCCATCTGTGTGTGTCTTGTGTCTGGTTGTACTGTGTAAAATATGAGTATTACGAATATTGTGTGTTGTCAAAGTATGTGTACTGTGTTCCTACGTATGATCATGTTTGTGAGGCTGTGTTCACGTGATCGTCTCTCTCTCTCTCTCTCTCTCTCTCTCTCTCTCTCTCTCTCTCTCTCTCTCTCTCTCTCTCTGTCTTCTAGCTGCTGGCGTCGTCCCGTGGGGATGGGGACAAGGTGCAGGCGGAGCTGGGCCGCCTGCAGGTGGAGAGCAACTGTGCCAAGACAGAGGTGAAGGAGGTGCTGCAGGCACTTGAGGAGTTGGCCATCAACTACGACCAGAAGAGCCTGGAGGTGGAGGAGAAAGGCCTGCAGAACCAGCTGCTGGCCGACCAGTTGGCCCAGAAGATGGTGGGTTCAGCAGGGCATATAAATACAAGGCATAGAATGGACATAAAGTCTACAATGCTTTTCTATGAAGTGTTGTATGAAGTCTGTGGGCTTTATGGATTCATTGCTCTACTTGAAATTACCAGAGCTCTGCCGACGTGGCGGAATCATTTTGATTCGAAAATCTGTAGCCTATCTATTGTTTTTTTCTGCCCACGTTCAATCATCTTGTCCAACTCTCTTGTCTGCTGTGCAGGCCAATCTGATGGAGTTGGAGGCGGAGCTATCCCACATGCAGGAAGTGAGTGGTCAGCAGAGGAAGCGCATCGCCGACGTCCTCAACGGCCTGATGAGGGACCTCAGTGAGTTCAGCACCATCGTGGGCAACGGGGAGATCAAGCTGGTGAGTTACTTCCATCTCCTACTGCCCCTCTGGAGCCACTGAGATAGAATCGTTAGATAGATGGGCAGAGGGAGAGAGCGGTTTTGTACACAGTATGCGTGTCATCCCCCTCCCCCTCGTCCCTCCATCTCTCACCCACCCTGTGAGCCTTTCTTTCAATCCCTCGCTCCCCCATCCTTCTCTAATCTCTCTCTCTCTCTCTCTCTCGCTCTGCTGCAGCCGGTGGAGATCAGCGGGGCGATCGAGGAGGAGTTCACGGTGGCCCGTCTCTACATCAGCAAGATCAAGTCGGAGGTCAAGTCCATGGTGAAGCGCTGTCGCCAGCTGGAGAACCTGCAGCTGGAGTGTCATCGCAAGATGGAGGAGACGGGCCGTGAGCTCTCCTCCTGCCAGCTCCTCATCTCACAGGTCAGCCTCCAGCTCTACTGGGCACCTCAGTGTACGCAAACGCAGACATCACAACCAGCTCGAATGACTATACTCTACACAGCATATGTATATAAATACAGTGCCTTGCGAAAGTATTCGGCCTCCTTGAACTTTGCGACCTTTTGCCACATTTCAGGCTTCAAACATAAAGATATAAAACTGTATTTTTTTGTGAAGAATCAACAACAAGTGGGACACAATCATGAAGTGGAATGACATTTATTGGATATTTCAAACTTTTTTAACAAATCAAAAACTGAAAAATTGGGCGTGCAAAATTATTCAGCCCCTTTACTTTCAGTGCAGCAAACTCTCTCCAGAAGTTCAGTGAGGATCTCTGAATGATCCAATGTTGACCTAAATGACTAATGATGATAAATACAATCCACCTGTGTGTAATCAAGTCTCCGTATAAATGCACCTGCACTGTGATAGTCTCAGAGGTCCGTTAAAAGCGCAGAGAGCATCATGAAGAACAAGGAACACACCAGGCAGGTCCGAGATACTGTTGTGAAGAAGTTTAAAGCTGGATTTGGATACAAAAAGATTTCCCAAGCTTTAAACATCCCAAGGAGCACTGTGCAAGCGATAATATTGAAATGGAAGGAGTATCAGACCACTGCAAATCTACCAAGATCTGGCCGTCCCTCTAAACTTTCAGCTCATACAAGGAGAAGACTGATCAGAGATGCAGCCAAGAGGCCCATGATCACTCTGGATGAACTGCAGAGATCTACAGCTGAGGTGGGAGACTCTGTCCATAGGACAACAATCAGTCGTATATTGCACAAATCTGGCCTTTATGGAAGAGTCGCAAGAAGAAAGCCATTTCTTAAAGATATCCATAAAAAGTGTTGTTTAAAGTTTGCCACAAGCCACCTGGGAGACACACCAAACATGTGGAAGAAGGTGCTCTGGTCAGATGAAACCAAAATTGAACTTTTTGGCAACAATGCAAAACGTTATGTTTGGCGTAAAAGCAACACAGCTGAACACACCATCCCCACTGTCAAACATGGTGGTGGCAGCATCATGGTTTGGGCCTGCTTTTCTTCAGCAGGGACAGGGAATATGGTTAAAATTGATGGGAAGATGGATGGAGACAAATACAGGACCATTCTGGAAGAACCTGATGGAGTCTGCAAAAGACCTGAGACTGGGACGGAGATTTGTCTTCCAACAAGACAATGATCCAAAACATAAAGCAAAATCTACAATGGAATGGTTCAAAAATAAACATATCCAGGTGTTAGAATGGCCAAGTCAAAGTCCAGACCTGAATCCAATCGAGAATCTGTGGAAAGAACTGAAAACTGCTGTTCACAAATGCTCTCCATCCAACCTCACTGAGCTCGAGCTGTTTTGCAAGGAGGAATGGGAAAAAATGTCAGTCTCTCGATGTGCAAAACTGATAGAGACATACCCCAAGCGACTTACAGCTGTAATCGCAGCAAAAGGTGGCGCTACAAAGTATTAACTTAAGGGGGCTGAATAATTTTGCACGCCCAATTTTTCAGTTTTTGATTTGTTAAAAAAGTTTGAAATATCCGATAAATGTCGTTCCACTTCATGATTGTGTCCCACTTGTTGTTGATTCTTCACAAAAAAATACAGTTTTATATCTTTATGTTTGAAGCCTGAAATGTGGCAAAAGGTCGCAAAGTTCAAGGGGGCCGAATACTTTCGCAAGGCACTGTACATATGGTATGTTGACACCATGTATACCAGAGGAGGCTGGTGGGGAGGAGCTGTAGGAGGACGGGCTTCATTGTAATGGCTGGAATGGAATCAATGGAACAGTATCAAACACATCAAACATGTGGAAACCACACGTTATGCTTCCGTTCCATTGATTGCATTCCAGCCATTTACAATGAAGCCCGTCCTCCTACAGCTCCTCCCCACCAGCCTCCTCTGATCCACACATAGACGCACTTTACCGCCGTACACAATGAATGCATTCTTCCGTTACGTCGTTGACAAAACGTGTAGACATTTTATGAGCTGTGTCGATGGGAGCGTGCTTGTGCGCCAAGTGACTCTGTGCGGGGCCGTTCGCAGCATGAAACGAAGATCCGCTCTCTGACGGAGTACATGCAGAGTGTTGAGCAGAAGAAGAGGATGCTGGAGGAGAGCCACGACTCCCTCAGCGAGGAGCTGGCCAAGCTGCAGCACCCGGGTAACACACACCATCCACCCTCACATCAGCCAGGCTACAGGCCCCGGGTGGGGAAACCAGACCTTACACATCTCTCTCTGTGTGTCACAGATAACTCTCTGCTCGAGGAGAAGGATGGAGAGAAGGGTGAGACCGAGGAGGGTAACGTCAAGGTAAACATTGACTCCAATAATGCTAATTGTTTCACCTGTTAACGAGCAAAAATGAAAGGAATCTGACATTGTTATTTTCATTATGGTGGTTCAGAAGGTTCCTCGGCAG
Organism: Oncorhynchus clarkii lewisi; assembly: GCF_045791955.1. NCBI lineage: Eukaryota > Metazoa > Chordata > Actinopteri > Salmoniformes > Salmonidae > Oncorhynchus > Oncorhynchus clarkii. Next base: position 41,646,183 of record NC_092155.1, on the reverse strand, counting down.
CAGGGGGACTCTCACCGTGGTCTCCAGCAAAGGCAGATGGCACGTCTGCGGGATGAGATCAACGAGAAGCAGAGGATCATCGATGACCTCACTGAGTCAGTGTCATCAAGACTACTGTAACCCTCTCAGTTTATGTGCCGTTGATGAGATAAAAATTAAATATTCACTTCACTGTAAAAAAAACAATATTTTTTTGTCTCTCTCTCTCTCTCTCTCTCTCTCTCTCTCTCTCTCTCTCTCTCTCTCTCTCTCCCTCTCTCTCTCTTATTAAACATGATCCTCTCTCTCGCTCTCCCTCTCTCAGTCATAACCAGAAGCTGCAGATTGAGTTGGCTCAGGTGCTTGCCGACTTTGACCGTTTGAAGAGCGTGGACAGCAGCAAGAGCGAGCGGCTGGAGGAACTGTCGTAAGTCTGAACACAAACACAGACACACACACACACACACACACTGACACAACGTGTAGACACAAAGTTAAGAAATGTATTCTGATTTGGATGTTGCTGATGACGATGGGTTTTCTCTTCCTGTCAGATTCCTGCATGAACGCCATGAGCAGACCAAGCAGGACCTCAAAGGGCTGGAGGACACCGTCGTGAGTGGCCCTCTCTCTGTATCGCTCTCAGAACCCTCCTCTTTCTTTTTCTCGCCCCATCTGCTTCTTTTCTTCTCTCTCTGCATCTACCTCTCTTTCCTCCACTTTCTCCCTCTTTTTCCTCCCTTTGACTACTCTTCTTCTCCATCTCTATTTTCAGGCCCGGGAGCTCCAGACCCTCCACAACCTGCGCAAGCTGTTCGTTCAAGACCTCACGTCGCGGGTTAAAAAAGTGAGCTAGAGATGGCGAAAGACAGAAGATGCCCCCTGTTAATCACTATGCAGGGCACTAAACCCCCCCCACCCCCCTTTCGTCTCTCTCTCTGTTCCAATTCTTTTCTTTCGTCCACAGAGTTCCGAAATGGAGCCTGATGACAGTGGGGGGTCTTGCACCCAGAAACAGAAGATTTCCTTTCTTGAGAATAACCTGGACCAGCTTACAAAGGTTCACAAACAGGTGAGAGCCTCACAGGATAGTTGTGTCATCTGACTTGTTTTGATGAAGTAAAAGCTTACTGGTCACACCAGGCACTTCTCTCCTGCTTCCCGAGTGTGAACACCCACCATGGTCCTACATCGCGACCTACCGTTGCCCCCCGTTCCCTTCTCACCTTTTCCCCCCTCGCACACTCAGCCCTCTACCCTTGGCTCCTCTTGTCTCTGTCTCTTTTTCACCTCTTGTTCTTGTGCTTTTTTAGTGTGTGAGCATGGATGTGTGTGTATTGGGTTTCTGTTGTTGTGTGTTAAGAGCACACCCGGCAGGTACAGGCCCTCGCTTCTCCTTCGCTTCCATCTCCCAGCAGGCTTGGCGTCCCCTTTTCTTCTTTCTTCTGTATATATATATTTTTTTAACCTAAAATGTCCCTCTGCTTTTGGCACTACGCATAAGGCTTCTAAAAGGGACACAAGCGGCTCGAGGCTTCCTTAACACTCTCTTTCTTGGCATGCGGTCTTTGTTGTTGTTGTACATCAGAGATGTTTGAAACAGAGAGAGATGTTTGAAACAGAGAGAGATGTTTGAAAGAGGAAAAGAGTGAGCCGTTTGTGTGATGCCGTACTCACAGAGACAGGTTCTGAGCTGTTTTAGTCTGGCATGAACCGAAAGAGGAAAGGTTACACCGTGCATTTACCTTTGAATGTTTACATGATTTCATGCTACGGGTTATGAGAGAAGAGACATTTCCATTCAAAATACCTCCGTGATACAAGATACTCAGGGGACACAATAATATTGAAAGAAAGCGGGCGTGTGTGGCTAAATGTCACTTTTGATGAGTCATGAAACGCATCCGTTTTATGTCAAGGTCAGTGTGCAGTCTCCTCTCCTTTCCTGTTGTTCATACAATCTCCCCTCATCTCTCTCAAACTGGCGTCACCCAGTCTCAACCCGCCCTCTCTTACCTTATCCACCCCTGATCAATCACTATTCCCTGCTATAAATCTCTCTTCCCTTGTGTCACTCTTTTTTTTTTTCTCTCTCCTCCCTTCCCTCTCTCTCTCTCTCTCTCTCTCTTTGTATTTCTCTGTAGCTGGTTCGTGACAATGCAGATCTGCGTTGTGAGCTTCCAAAGCTGGAGAAACGTCTTCGGTCTACTGCTGAGAGAGTTAAGGCCCTGGAGACGGCACTGAGGGACGCCAAGGAGGGCGCCATGATCGACAGGCGTCGTTACCAGAAGGAAGTGGACCGCATCAAAGAAGCCATGAGGACCAAGAACGCTCTGAGGCGCCCCCATGCTGCACAGATCGGTAGCGCACCCACTCCAAATATAGCTCTACTGACTGTGATTCTGCGCTATTTATTGGATGGAGAGCTACATAGGCAGTTATTGATCAACGGAATAATAAATGAATAATGATTGGAATAGTTGACTGATTGACCTCAGCATTACTGTCATCCTGCAGCCAAACCAGTGCGACCGAAGCAGCTGCCGGTGTGCTCTCCCACCAACCCGTTCTACACACGTGCCAGTGAGCCGGCCAACACCTACAGTAATGCCCTGTTCCAGAGCTCCATCACAGAACAGACCACGGCACCTATCTCTCAGATCAGCTCCGTCCCGACCAACACGTGAGTCCCATCTCACGCTCGTGTTAAGTTCCTTTAGCTTGGAATAGTTGACTTGTATTGGTGTGTTATTAGACTTCGGTGTGACTGTGTCCTGTTGTCTGTGTTGAGCAGAGTGTCCACGGCGCTGGGCTACAGAGCAGTCAATCCCGCAGACATGCTGGAGTCCTACCCACTCAACATAGACAGGGATAACGGTTAGTCCCAGAGCCATTACAGTTCAAACAATCACCCACGCCACCAGGTCTGTTTTTGTTTTGTGTTTTTTACTGTACATTATATGTTACACTGGCTAACAGCTTGTAATTAGGTTATTGATTATCAGGAAAGAAAGTGTTTTGTGTTTTTATACACACTAATGCGCACTCTTCCCTGTTATATTCATGAACAGGAAACACCGTAGACGTCAATGACAACAGGTAAGCATATCGGCGCCTCAACTGTATATTGTACAAGCATTGCAATGAGACTAATTACTGCTTCTAGCTTTTGTTACTCTATTAGTACTACTACAACTGCTGCTTCTCCAACACTACAGTATTGAATTGTGTGTGTGTGTGTGTGTGTAGGAGTGATGTGCACTGTGGCAGTAAGGTGGACGACCCAGGCAGACTCTACATCATTCAGCAGGAGACCGCTGCAAGTTAATGACATGGTAACTAACACGCATGCACACATTAACTCGCCGCAAATGATGTCATCAGTACACATGCCGAAGGGATGAATTACTCTCCCCTATTTGCAACTTGTCTCCTAACGATTGATTTCCTTTTCTTTCCACAGATGGCCGAACACTGTGTTCAGTACCTCTCCCGTATATTTGCATGCAGCCGTCTAGCGTCCCTCCCCCTGCACCCGTACGTGGCCAATGATGCCCCCCCCCCTGTAGCCCAAGTCTTACTGTATAGCTCAGCCCCATGCTCCCAATGGTGACCACCCACTCATACGCTCCTGTGATTAGAACGCATAGTAGTGTATACTCCTGTATGGGTATTGACCAGCACTGTGTCTGTGTATGTACTGTCCCACTTTACTCGACAGTGGCATCGTAATGCTGACCTAGAGCGTCGTCCTCGCCGTGCCCTGGCATCTCTCCTATAAGACGTCTTGTCAGCTTACGAACAAAGGATCTCACTCTGCATGTTGCCCAGCTAGCCAATTAGCCAACCTGAATCTGTGCATGTTTCATGACAGCGTTACTCAATTTTTCTATGAACTGGGATAAACCGCTACAGATGTCATGCAGAGTTTATGATGCTTTTGTACTCGCTGTATGATGTCATTGTCTAGACAGTACTGAGGCATGTATGACTCAGCCGTGCTCTATGGCCTTTAGAGTCTAACCCAGCCTTAATAATAAACAACAACAGCTGATTTCACATGATCATAACACCCAGCCATGTGTGTACATATAGAAGTATCTGTGTAGTTCCTACCTCTAGCTCTACTGATACAACTTTTGGCGTCATTTCCAAAACTGATTCCAATATGTTGTTATATTAGTAGATTGTAGGCAGTGAAGCGAGCTGTTATGTTGTCCAGTGAACTCGTTTGTTTATACAAAGATTCCTCTTCGTGAAATAAAGCATGAGGTTATTGATCAGATAGTCTCTATTTTAAAATAGGGGCCTTCTACCTGCTCCTCAAAAATGCATTTTGACAAGCGGTTCTCTCTGTGTTCTGTTACCGGGAACAAAATCACGCCAAACATTTCTCAACCCCTATAAAAATAAATGAAGTTATTCAATGTACCACGAAACACCATCTGAATGTGTTTTCAAACTTCTCCCAACTGAGCTGCCACCAGAAATGGGTTTGAAAGACTTTCATTTTATCGTAAACGTGGCATGTTAGTAATATCAGCTTTACGTTACTCTCCAGTGCTCTGCTGTGTTTTCTCAGTCAGAATCCTGATCAGCCAATCGGGACAGAGAGAACCAGCGGTTGCTGGAGCTGTGTTGGTCTTTTGACAAGTATTGCACTGTATAGAGTTGGTACACTGACTATAGTCTTGACTGTACAGTGTTGACTTCAGGTCTATCGAACAGACCTTTTGACCCACATGTCAGTCTACTAATATCAACAATATGACTGGAACCTACAGCATCTCAGGATCTCTGATTGGTAACAGTGTGTAGTGGGGCCACCTATGTCTGGTCTTTTTAACCACAAAATTGCTAAGTGACCGAGGACTCATAACCTCCTCCACTTGGATACATGAAAGACTGAATGATTTCGAACCAGGCTTGCCCCCCCCCGATGACTGTTTTGATTCCCGTTTGAGGTCGTTTTTGGGTGTAACATGTTTGAGAAATTGTACTACCGTCTATAGTACAATAGTGTGTCACTGTCTGACTTTAGCATATGTGATAATATTGTTCAACTTGTAAGTATAACAGCATATCAGTATGTGATTAAATGAAAGGAAATTAGCCACTTAATATTACTTTGTTAGGGAACCATAATGTCTACTGTATGTATTAATTTCTGTAGGCCTATATGCTCGTTATGTGATTCATCGTGCGACATGCATATTTCTGTATATACTCATTCAAATATGTGAATCATTGTGTTGTAGTTGGCAGAAATAAACCCTTACCGAAATAAGTTATTAAAGACAATCATGTCCAAAGAATCATTGTGTTTTGAAATGTATTGTGTGAGTGAAGACTGTCCGAATGGTTACTGAGTGAGTCCACAATATGTGCTGGGCATATAGTATGAGTGTACAGTAGGAAAGTATTCCATATTTTGTTACGTTACAGCCTTATTCTGCAATGATTAAATACATTTTTTCCCTCAATCTACACACTTTTTTTGTGTGCAAATGTATTAAAAATAAAATACATAAATATCTTATTTACATAAGTATCCAGACCCTTTGCTATGAGACTTGAAATGGAGCTCAGGTGCATCCTGTGTCCATTGAGCATCCTTGAGATGTTTCTATAACTTGAATCCACTTGTGGTAAATTCAATTGAATGGACCTGATTTGGAAAGGCATACACCTGCCTTTACAAGGTTCCACAGTTGACTGCATGTCAGAGCAAAAACCAAGCCACGAGGTTGAAGGAATTGTCCGTAGAGACAGGATTGTGTCATGGCACAGATCTGGGGAAGGGTATCAATACATGTCTGCAGCATTGAAGGTCCCCAAGAACACAGTGACCTCCATCATTCTTAGCTGGAAGAAGTTTGGATCCACCAAGACTCTTCCTAGAGCTGGCCGCCCGGCCAAACTGAGCAATCGGGGAGAAGGGCCTTGGTCAGGGAGGGGACCAAGAACCCGATGGTTACTCTGACTGAGCTCCAGAGTTCCTCTGTGGAGATGGGAGAACGTTCCACAAGGACAACCATCTCTGCAACACTCCACCAATCAGTCCTTTATGGTAGAGTGGCCAGACATGACAGCCCGTTTGGAGTTTGCCAAAAGGTACCTATAGGACTCTCAGACTATGAGAAACAAGATTCCCTGGTCTGATGAAGCCAAGATTGAACTCTTTGGCCTGAATGCCAAGCGTCACGTCTGGAGGAAACCTAGCACCATCGGAATGGTGAAGCATGTGGTGGCAGCATCATGCTGTGGGGATGTTTTTCAGCAGCAGGGACTGGGAGACTAGTCAGCATCGAGGGAAGTACAGAGAGATCTAACCGGACAACGACCCTAAGCAAGTCTCTGAATGTCCTTGAGTGGCCCAACCAGAGCCCGGACTTGAACCCGATCAAACATCTCGCCCAATTTTTCAGTTTTTGATTTGTTAAAAAAGTTTGAAATATCCAATAAATGACGTTCCACTAAATGAGTGTCCCACTTGTTGTTGATTCGTCACAAAAAAATACAGTTTTATATCTTTATGTTTGAAGCCTGAAATGTGGCAAAAGGTCGCAAAGTTCAAGGGGGCCGAATACTTTCGCAAGGCACTGTATATGGTGGATATTGTGTGAAACAGTTAATTATTTGCTGTAGTCAATCTGCTAGTGCTGCTGTAATTGTTCTAAAGATGTCTTTACCTGCTGGTGCTCAAACAGGAAAAGGTCATTCTCAGAACTGCTCTGGAATGCCAGATACTGTAAGCAATTGGGTTTCAGGAACCAGTTAAGGAACTCTAATACACTTCTGCATGTAATAACACACTTTGGGGAATCAACCCATGTCTAGCCCTGACACCAAAGCAAATGGAGAGGGAAAATCCTGTTATCTAAGTTTTTTAAACTATTGAGTGGCTGCGGGACCGGATTCTTTAGACGCCTCCTTCCAACAGCTAAACAACAGTACCTTCTGCCCATGTGATAGTTAGGCTGCTTTGCAGCCTTGGCCTTTAAACTATTTACTTCCTCCTCTGTGACACCACTGGAAACTACAGTTTGGAAGTAAATTAGGCTTAGAGCATGGGCTGGAGTGAAAGTGGTATTTATTGGATGATGGTTGAGATAAGTATTTGTGTTTTTGTATTAATTAGGGATCCCCATTGGCTGCTGCCGAGGCTACTCTTCATGGGGTCCAAACACATTAAGGCACTTATATTACATATAAAACAAAAGTTAAAATAGATCATCATATAATATTATTACAACATCACATATCTACATTACAAAATGCATAACACCCACATACAACAATATTACAGTCATTTCAGTCGCTGTATTAGCTGACGTGTATAGTGTTGAGTCACCCGCATACATAATCACACTGGCTTTATTCAGTGGAATGTCATTAGTAAAGATTGAAAAAAGTAAGGGGCCTAAACAGCTGCCCTGGGGAATTCCTGATTCTACCTGGATTATGTTGGATAGGCTTCCATTAATGAACACCCTCTGTTTTCTGTTAGACAGGTAACTCTTTACCCACAATATTGAAGGGTCTGTAAAGCCATGACACATCCGTTTTTCCAGCAGCAGACTATGATCGATAATGTCAAAAGCCACACTGAAGACTAACAAAACATCCCCCACAATATTTTTATCATCAGTCATTTGTGTAAGTTTTTTTACATTAATTTTTTATTTAACCTTTAATTAACTAGGCAAGTCAGTTAAGAACAAATTCTTATTTACAATGACGGTCTACCCCGGCCAAACCCTAACTCAGATGACACTGGGCCAATTGTGCGCCGCCCTATGGGACTCCCAATCACGGCCAGTTGTGATAAAGCCTGGAATCAAACCAGGGTCTGTAGTGACACCTCTTGCACTGAGATGCAGTGCCTAAGACCGCTGCGCCACTCAGGAGCCCCAAAGTGCTGTGCATGTTGAATGTCCTTCCCTATAAGCGTGCTGAATTTGTTTACTGTAAAATAGCATTGTATCTGGTCAAACATAACTTCCAGAAGTTTACTAAAGGGTTGGAAACAGGCTGATTGGTCGGCTATTTGAGCCAGTAAAGGGGCCTTTACTATTCTTGGGTAGCGGAATAACTTTTGCTTCCCTCCAGGCCTGAGGGCACACACTTTCTAGTAGGCTTAAATTGAAGATATGGCAAATAGGAGTGGCAATGTTGTCCGCTATAATCCTCAGTAATTTTCCATTCAGATTGTCAGACCCCGTTGGCTTGTCATTGTTGATAGACAACAATAATTTGTTCACCTCTTCCACACTCACTTCACAGAATTCAAAAGTACAATGCTTGTCTTTCAGAATTTGGTCAGATATACTTGGATGTGTAGTGTCAGTGTTTGTTTCTGGCATGTCATGCCTAAGTTTGCTAATCTTGCCGATGAAAAAAAAATCATTAAAGTAGTTGGCAATATCAGTGGGTTTTGTGAAGAATGAGCCATCTGATTCAATGAATGATGGAGCCTGGATTGTCTTTTTTCCCAAAATGTAATTTAAGGTGCTCCAAAACCTTTTACTATCATTCTTTATATCTTTTTTATTTTTATTTTTTTGTCACATGATTTCTCAATGTGCAGTACGTTTGCCTATCGGTTGTGCTGCCAGACTTATTTGCCATACCTTTTGCCTCATCCCTCTCAACCATAACATTTTTAAATTCCTCATCAATCCAAGGGGATTTAACTGTTTTTACAGTCATTTTCTTAATGGGTGCATGTCTCAGACCTCAGGATAAGACCCAGATGCAGACAGTTCAAAATAACAAATGTTTATTTATGGATCAGGGGGCAGGCTAACGACAGGTCAAGGGCAGGCAGAGGTCAGTAATCCAGGGCAGAGTTCATAAAGTACAGAACGGCAGGCAGGCTCAGGGTCAGGGCAGACAGAATAGTAAAAAACCGGAAGAACTAGAAAACAGGAACTAACAAGAAACAGGGGTTCGGGAAAAAAGCTGGTAGGCTTGACGAGACAAGACGAACTGACAACAGACAAACAGAGAATACAGGTATAAATGCACCAGGGATAATGGGGAAGATGGGCGACACCTGGAGGGTGGTGGAGACAAGCACAAAGACAGGTGAAACAGATCAGGGTGTGACAGAAGGCTTATTGGTAACTGGAATAAGCAATTTCATAAATGTGTCAAGTGCAGCGTCTGGTTGCTCCTCATTACACACCACAGACCAACAAATATTCTATACATAATCAACATAAGAATCACTACAAAACTTATTGTATGACCTCTTACATACACAATATTATGCCCAGCCTTTAGAACTTTGGTTTCCTAGATATGGCTACTATATTGTGATCACTACATCCTATGGATTTGGATACTGCTTTCAAGCAAATTTCTGCAGCATTACTAAAGATGTGATCGATACATGTTGATGATTTAATGACTGGGCTGTTTGTAACTTCCCTGGTAGGTTGACCGACAACCTGCACCAGGTTGCAGGCACTGGTTACAGTTGTGAAGTTCTGTTGAGTGGGCAGCTTGATGAAAGCCAGTGAATATTTAAAATCACCCAGAAAGTATACTTCTCTGTTGATATCACATACTTTGTCAAGCATTTCACAAATTTTATCCAGATACTGACTGTTAGTACTTGGTGGTCTACAGCAACTTCCCACCAGAATGGGCTTTAGGTGAGGCAGATGAACCTGTAGCCATATTATTTCAACAGTATTTAACATGAGATCCTCTCTAAGATTTACAGGAATATGGTTCTGAATATAGACCGCAACACCGCCTCCGTTGGCATTTCTGTCTTTTCGGTAGATGTTATAACCATGTATTGCTACCATTGTATTATCAAATGTATTATCCAAGTGAGTTTCAAAGAATCAGAATATGAATGTAATCTGTTTCAAGCAAGTTATTGACTTCATGAACCTTGTTTCTTAGGCTGCATATGTTACTATGGGCTATTTTTGGCACTTTTCAGGGTTGCTTGATTGTTTTCAATGCTTTACTGGGACGCTTCAGTAGATCATCTCCCTACACTTCTACACATCTCCTCTAGCAAGCAGCAACTGTCCCCTGCCCATCCTGAGACGGAAGAGACGAGAACACACTCAATAACTCAAACTTCAGCTTCTCTTTAGATGTTTGTGCTGGGTACACTACACACAGAGGATATAAATCAGTTCCCTGTGCCTTGCTCTCTTCATGGATTGCACAACCAATCCCTTTCAGTGAGTTGGTTGAGGACAGCGACTGGGTTGCAAGGCTTGTAAACCCCAGTGTCATATCCAAAATCACCGTAGAAAAAAAAAAAAGAGGTCAATTTTCCACCTCCAGCGCTCATGAAGTGCAGTGGCTCATCCCGAGCTAAATCACAGTGTTAACACATCACAAACCAATGAGAATTTAGAAACTCTATCACAAGCGGCCTACTCCTTTCACCAGGGGAAAGGAAATAATACTAAGATCTTGCCATGTATTGTCCACACATTGCTGCTCTCTAAGCTCCCAACCGCACCACACCATGTCCATTGAGATCATTGATATGTTAGCTGATGCTGAAGTGTGTGAGCCCTTTACCTGCACGGTGGCTTGGCTGTGGTTGATGTTCATCTCCATCAGCAGGGAAATGGAGGATAGGTTGCAGGGGGGAGCGGACATCTTCTTGGTCACCTGCATGTTGTTCGTGGTCAGAACTCCATAGTGTCTGCAGCTGGCCCCGTAAACAGCTCCCTGAGAGAGACGGAGCACTGAGCTGCTGTATCTGTACCAACGAGGAAGAGCAGGGAGAGCTGAGGCTGAACATTGCAGCATGGTTACATGAATGCAGCAACGTGAAGGCTATTTATTGAGATCACAGTACTAGGGGTTTTACAGTGGGTTTTTCCCTGTACCTGACTCCGCTCAGGGGTGTGGTCTCTGAAGCGGACATCACCAGGTGGGTGGCCTGGGCTAGAGGGGGCAGGCAGCGGCGCTGGCGGACAGGGTTTAGCGACCACATCATCTTGTGCGGCTCGATGGTCCGGAAGGGAAGGGAGTCGCTGGAGCAAGGGAACGAGTTTAGCAGGTGCAGTCTAGTCTTATCTGAGGAAATTTGGGGAATTTGGTTGATTTCTTTATTTTAAAGTTGCTGGATGGGAAGCATTTTGTGGCATCGTTTACTAATCTAACCATCTTAATGTCAAAGTATAGCATAAAGTATGGTTTTACAATACAAACAATACACTGTGAAGCTTGCCGAGCCAACCGAGGCAAGGAACTCTCTCGAGACAGCCAAGGCGTGGAAGCCCGATGAGCCAGCTGAGGCACCCCGGTTCCATCAGCAGCTGCACTCGGACCCGACGTCACCAACAAAAACTAAAAACTAAAACTCCCTGATGCTTCAAATTGTGGTGTCAGCATTCTGTAAGGACAGATGCTTGGAAACGAGAAGCAAGTACAGGGGGTGAACATTTAATTAATAAACAGACATGAAACAGGACATGACAGCGTCTGGACATGAAAAACATAACGACATTAATGTTGACACGGCGATGAAACAGAGGAACAGAAAGATATAGGGAAGGCAATCAAAACGTGATGAGTACAGGTGAGTCCAATGAATCATTGATGCGCGTAACGAAGGTGACAGGTATGCGTAATGATGGGCAGCCTGGCGCCCTCGAGATCCAGGGAGGGGGAGCGGGGGAAGGCGTGACATGATGAAAATAGAGTTGATCTCTTTTAGCATGTCCCCTGGTGACTTGGTGGTGTTATCCCAGAACCCTGCCCAGTCCAGTCTGTCCTCCTCAAGCAGCATGCACAGGATGTTCTCTGTATATTTCCCGTGGATATTGGAGGTTATCTTGTTGAAGGAGTCTCTGATGGTTTTCTGAAGGACGATGTAGAGTTTGATGGCGTCATTGGCCTTGTCTGCCTGTAGGTCCATCCTGTGGAGCTGGCCAGCATCCCTCCCCCACTTGCCCCAGGTTTAACACTGAGGGACATTTCAATGATGTTGAACACAGATAACTGGAAGCCATCCAGGAGGTTGGGGCTCTTCTTTTCCATGGCCTCAAAGATGTCCAATTCATCAGGTGAGGGTTCAGGCTTGATCTCTTCTTCAGAGATAGGGGAAGGTGTGTGAGGTGTCTCTTTTTCAACATACACCTCCTCATTGGGCTCATGCTCTGGCACTGGCTCTGGCTCTGGCTCGGCAACAGCCTTGGGTTGATCTGGTTCCACCACTGGTGGGGCTATCTTTGGCTTCTGCTCCTTCTTGGGCGGTGGGGGCCGTCTGAAATACTTAGGCTTGGATGGGGCTGGGGTGCTCTCTGGCTGGGGTTGGCTCTGTAAAACAAAGTGCAAATTAAAAGTACGTATCTCAGAGCATCGTAGCACCATTAGGTGTAAAAACTTTACTTACCCAGTTGCGGCCCACTTCTTGGAGGCAGGCCACTCGATTTAGTCTCTGCGTTATATTGGCATCGAACATGTCACCCTCCCTAGGAGAGGGGGTGACCTTGATAATTTATTGTTAAAATGAAAGGCTGCTTGGATCTTTAACTTCCCTTCGGTCTCAACGTAGACTTTGATCTGAAGCCATTCTTGTGATTATTGTGACTTTGCCATTGTAATTGTTTGTAAGCTTGTGTAGTCTAAAAGGAATTTATGATCGTATGCTATCCATTTGTTGTTTGTATGCTGTTATTTGTATGCCATTTTAATATTTGATAATTAACCAATGATATTAGGCCACTCTTGGCCATGATTACAGACACCTGTGTCTTTTGACACTACATAAACGAGTCATCCCGCAGTGTTTGTGATTATACCCTGGTGAAGACAGCTTGGCTGTCGAAACGTTGGTAATTCAATTTTTGCATCTGAGCTCCTAGAGTGTGTGGCTCTCTTTTATTTTCAGGTTTTCTACTCCGCTAGCCAGCACCTTGCCTAAATAGGTGTGCGTTTCTTTTTTTTATTTTTTATTTTTCTTTTGGGGTTGGCTCTGAGGCATGGGGACTTCCATCACCTGCTCAATCACTTCAATTACAGGACCCTGTTGACCTGACTATCTTTTGCAGCTTGTGGATCTGGAACTTGTGTGCTGTGATCTCACCCTGAAGGTATAGTTCTCTCTCTCCATCCTCCTCTTGCCCCCTTCCAGTTCTGCTTTGGCATGGGCCAGGTTGGCACGGTAGTTGTCAGCCTTCATCTCATCCAGCTGGGCCGGGGATTTGTGGGCCTCGCGTATGCCCTCCTGCAGAGCCTCGTTCAGGTTGTGGAGCCCCGTCTGAATGAACTTAAAGACCATGCTCATGGCCTTGTTGCAGGGCAGGGACCTGGCGATGTCGCCCAGGAGAGGCCAGTTAAAGAATTGGTGGCCAGGTTAGGGTCCACCAGCATGCCGTCCACTGTGGGCGGCTGAAGCTCCTGGATCTTCAGTATGCTCCTGGCGTCGACTTCTGACTCCCGCCACCAGCGCCGCACACCTCCCTTGTTGAGTGCTGCTTCTGTTTTGGTGGTTTTCTTCATGTCGAGTTCGAAGAGAAATCCACAAAGCTCTTGAAGACGTATAAATGCAACCTTGGATGTCCAACATGGACCTCTGGATCTTGTCTTGCATCTTCTCATCTCACTCCTCAGTGATGTCACCCACCTCCCGGATGTCCTCACCCTCCTCCATCTCCTACTCCCCACCAGCTCCTGTTCTACAGCAGTCAACCAATTAATCACATTTTATTAATAAGGCCCTTTAAAAAACAACTGTAACAAAGTGTTTTACAGTATCTAGGTCTAAACCCCAAAGAGTAAGCAGCAGAGAGAACAGCATCTATCTGGTGACTTTGTTTATAAAAATACACTGCTCAAAAAAATAAAGGGAACACTTAAACAACCCAATGTAACTCCAAGTCAATCACACTTCTGTGAAATCAAACTGTCCACTTAGGAAGCAACACTGATTGACAATAAATTTCACATGCTGTTGTGCAAATGGAATAGACAACAGGTGGAAATTATAGGCAATTAGCAAGACACCCCCAATAAAGGAGTGGTTCTGCAGGTGGTGCCCACAGACCACTTCTCAGTTCCTATGCTTCCTGGCTGATGTTTTGGTCACTTTTGAATGCTGGCGGTGCTTTCCCTCTAGTGGTAGCATGAGACAGAGTCTACAACCCACACAAGTGGCTCAGGTAGTGCAGCTCATCCAGGATGGCACATCAATGCGAGCTGTGGCAAGAAGGTTTGCTGTGTCTGTCAGCGTAGTGTCCAGAGCATGGAGGCGCTACCAGGAGACAGGCCAGTACATCAGGAGACGTGGAGGAGGCCGTAGAAGGGCAACAACCCAGCAGCAGGACCGCTACCTCCGCCTTTGTGCAAGGAGGAGCACTGCCAGAGCCCTGCAAAATGACCTCCAGCAGGCCACAAATGTGCATGTGTCTGCTCAAACGGTCAGAAACAGACTCCATGAGGGTGGTATGAGGATCCGACGTCCACAGGTGGGGGTTGTGCTTACAGCACAATGACGTTTGGCATTTGCCAGAGAACACCAAGATTGGCAAATTCGCTACTGGCGCCCTGTGCTATTCACAGATGAAAGCAGGTTCACACTGAGCACATGTGACAGACGTGACAGAGTCTGGAGACGCCGTGGAGAACGTTCTGCTGCCTGCAACATCCTCCAGTATGACCGGTTTGGCGGTGGGTCAGTCATGGTGTGGGGTGGCATTTCTTTGGGGGGCCGCACAGCCCTCCATGTGCTCGCCAGAGGTAGCCTGACTGCCATTAGGTACCGAGATGAGATCCTCAGACCCCTTGTGAGACCATATGCTGGTGCGGTTGGCCCTGGGTTCCTCCTAATGCAAGACAATACTAGACCTCATGTGGCTGGAGTGTGTCAGCAGTTCCTGCAAGAGGAAGGCTTTGATGCTATGGACTGGCCAGCCCGTTCCCAGACCTTAATCCAATTGAGCACATCTGGGACATCATGTCTCGCTCCATCCACCAACGCCACGTTGCACCACAGTCTGCCCAGGAGTTGGCGGATGCTTTAGTCCAGGTCTGGGAGGAGATCCCTCAGGAGACCATCCGCCACCTCATCAGGAGCATGCCCAGGCGTTGTAGGGAGGTCATACAGGCATGTGGAGGCCACACACACTACTGAGCCTCATTTTGACTTGCAAATGAATTACAGTGCCTTGCAAAAGTATTCGGACCCCTTGAACTTTGCGACCTTTTGCCACATTTCATGCTTCAAACATAAAGATATAAAACTGTATTTTTTTGTGAAGAATCAACAACAAGTGGGACACAATCATGAAGTGGAACGACATTTATTGGATATTTCAAACTTTTTTAACAAATCAAAAACTGAAAAATTGGGCGTGCAAAATTATTCAGCCCCCTTAAGTTAATACTTTGTAGCGCCACCTTTTGCTGCGATTACAGCTGTAAGTCGCTTGGGGTATGTCTCTATCAGTTTTGCACATCGAGAGACTGAAATTTTTTCCCATTCCTCCTTCCAAAACAGCTCGAGCGCAGTGAGGTTGGATGGAGAGCATTTGTGAATAGCAGTTTTCAGTTCTTTCCACAGATTCTCGATTGGATTCAGGTCTGGACTTTGACTTGACCATTCTAACACCTGGATATGTTTATTTTTGAACCATTCCATTGTAGATTTTGCTTTATGTTTTGGATCATTGTCTTGTTGGAAGACAAATCTCCGTCCCAGTCTCAAGTCTTTTGCAGACTCCATCAGGTTTTCTTCCAGAATGGTCCTGTATTTGGCTCCATCCATCTTCCCATCAATTTTAACCATCTTCCCTGTCCCTGCTGAAGAAAGCAGGCCCAAACCATGATGCTGCCACCACCATGTTTGACAGTGGGGATTGTGTGTTCAGCTGTGTTGCTTTTACGCCAAACATAACGTTTTGCATTGTTGCCAAAAAGTTCAATTTTGGTTTCATCTGACCAGAGCACCTTCTTCCACATGTTTGGTGTGTCTCCCAGGTGGCTTGTGGCAAACTTTAAACTACACTTTTTATGGATATCTTTAAGAAATGGCTTTCTTCTTGCCACTCTTCCATAAAGGCCAGATTTGTGCAATATACGACTGATTGTTGTCCTATGGACAGAGTCTCCCACCTCAGCTGTAGATCTCTGCAGTTCATCCAGAGTGATCATGGGCCTCTTGGCTGCATCTCTGATCAGTCTTCTCCTTGTATGAGCTGAAAGTTTAGAGGGACGGCCAGGTCTTGGTAGATTTGCAGTGGTCTGATACTCCTTCCATTTCAATATTATCGCTTGCACAGTGCTCCTTGGGATGTTTAAAGCTTGGGAAATATTTTTGTATCCAAATCCGGCTTTAAACTTCTTCACAACAGTATCTCGGACCTGCCTGGTGTGTTCCTTGTTCTTCATGATGCTCTCTGCGCTTTTAACGGACCTCTGAGACTATCACAGTGCAGGTGCATTTATACAGAGACTTGATTACACACAGGTGGATTGTATTTATCATCATTAGTCATTTAGGTCAACATTGGATCATTCAGAGATCCTCACTGAACTTCTGGAGAGAGTTTGCTGCACTGAAAGTAAAGGGGCTGAATAATTTTGCACGCCCAATTTTTCAGTTTTTGATTTGTTAAAAAAGTTTGAAATATCCAATAAATGTCGTTCCACTTCATGATTGTGTCCCACTTGTTGTTGATTCTTCACAAAAAAATACAGTTTTATATCTTTATGTTTGAAGCCTGAAATGTGGCAAAAGGTCGCAAAGTTCAAGGGGGCCGAATACTTTCGCAAGGCACTGTATATGCTTCAGTTAGATTGGCTTTTTAGTGTTCATAGCAATGGTTATCAACTGTACTGCAGTGATGGAAAGTAAGTATTTGGGTATGAGAGATTTAACGTCAGAAGAGTTACAGGGTGTGTTGAGTGGTGGTGTTCCATCCTTTCAGACTGTTGGCCTGAGGTAAGACTGGATGCCAACTGCCAATAAACCTCATCAAAGAAGAAGTTGTCCTGGCTTGACGACGTAGAAACAGGCAAACAGTTTTGGAACAATGAGCCATTGACTGCACCAGGTGGCTGTGTTACTAGTGGGTTGCTTTTGACAATCAAATAAAATCAAATAAAATCAAACCTTATTTATCACATGCGCCGAATACAACAAGTGTAGACCTTACCGTGAAATGCTTACATACAAGACCTTAACCAAAAGTACAGTTCAAGAGTTAAGAAAATATTTACCAAATAAACTAAAGTAAAATACATTTTAAAAAGTAACACAATAACATAACAATAACAGGGCTATATACAGGGTCAGTGTGCGGGGGTACAGATTAGTTGAGGTAATTTGTACATGTAGGTCGATAATAAACAGAAAGTAGCAGCAGTGTACAAAACAAATGGAGGGGGGGGGGGGGGGGGGGGTCAATGTATTAGTCCCATGTATTAGTGGCCATTTGATTAATTGTTCAGCAGTCTTGTGGCTTGGGGGTAGAAGCTGTTAAGGAGCCTTTTGGTCCTAGACTTGGAGCTCCGGTATCGCTTGCCGTGCGGTAGCAGATAAAACAGTATGACTTAGGTGACTGGAGTCTCTGACAATTTTATGGGCTTTCCTCTGACACCGCCTAGTATATAGGTCTTGGATGGCTGGAAGCTTGGCCCCGGTGATGTACTGGTCCGTATGCACTGCCCTTTGTAACGCCTTACGGTCATATACCAAGCCGTTACCATATCAGGCGGTGATGCAACCAGTCTGGATGCTCTTGATGGTGCAGACAATAAAAGGCCACTCTAAAATGTTGTTTTATCATACAACACAATGCCACAGATGTCTCAAGTTTTAAGGGGGCGTGCAATTGGCATGCTGACTGCAGGAAAAACTCATTCTGATTAGCTGGACCTGGTGGGTGAAGCACTCCTGCCCAGTCATATGAAATCTAAAGATTAGGGCCAAATGAATTTGTTTCAATTGACTGATTTCCTCATATGAACTGTAACTCAGTAAAATCTTTGAAATTGTTGCATGTTGTGTTTATATTTTTGTTCAGTATAATTTGAGTGTCCCGGATTTACATTTACCATGTCTAGTCTATGAAACCAGGCTGGGTAATCTGGTAAGGGGTAATGATGATTGAAATATTTTCTGGATGTAAATTTTGCCAGGGCATCAGGGTTTCAAACCAACCTCTTCTGTTCCTGGGATGACAACAATGCATCACACCCAAAAGGGAGAAAATAAATATTGTTCAACTGTGCAGCTATTGAAAATAAGGTTGCATGATGATACATAAGGTTTGATTTTGTAAGTGCATTTATAAATGGTTAATAACTGGAGGTAAAAATTGGATTACTATTTGGCAAACACTGACCAGCTATTGCAATATATAACTGTTTATTCCTGGTTTATAAGGCATTTACAATTGATCAATTAACCGTTAATAACGTAATTAGAACCTTTTATAAACCCTTTACAAATGGAACCTTATTGTAAAGTGTTATCTGGAAGCCTTTGTGTATCTTTGTCCAACACCATTCTGAATAACAGCTTTTGCCCAGACATACTCTGCTATTTTTCCAGTAATGAGCTAACTGTGCATGGCCATCTGGTGAAATTACTCTCACATCAGTGGCTTTGCTACATAAGGCCACAAACCTATATTGTATTCCCTGCTCTCTTTTAACACAAATGTAAGACCCTTCTTTACTGTTAATTCACAACAAAAGAATAAGATACCAAAAAAATGCAAGAAAAGTAAAAATATATATTTCTTAGCTCAATGCGTTTCTTGTTGTTCATATGGCCGTCATATAGTCACTCAGCACAGCCAAAATATATATTTTATATTTTCTAAAATGGCTTGTAAAAATCGATCTATTTACCAGCACCAATGTGTGGGACTGTGCCCATTACCTCAGTGTGCTTGCCAACTGAGAAATATTATGACGTGGGCCAAGGTTTTTAGTGGGCGGGGTTAAATCGTAGGGGAGGATCGGGTTAAAGGTGAAAGTTGAACGATTTTCATTTTGTTGTCTTTTGTGCTAAGCAGGAGAGTGGAGCCCGATCAAGCAGCAGCGTCTCTTCCCTCTTCCCCGAATCCTTTTAAAATTCCCTCCCGAACCTCTCCCCTTCTACCCTCCCCCTAAACACACCTCACGGGACTGTTCGGGTAAGGCTGCCCTAACTACTCAATTTTCTTTGGAGTGTGAAGGACAGAGTTAACTGCGCCTGAGTGATTCAGGACCTAGGCCGCAGCATTCAAAATAGCGGATTAATCGTCACATACTAGGCTAGCTTGCTAGCATTGCGCTCATTCTGATTTGATTAGCTACGTTAGCTGCTACTATCCGTTTCTATCTAGCCATTGAGCAGTTTGCACAATATTGATGAAGCTATCCACATTCTACCAAGACTGAGTAGGGACCGTCTTTCATTCATAGGTTCATCAACTTTAGGTTTTAAATCTTTAGGTAACTAGCCAATGTCACTAGGGTTACTAGCTAGAAATGCTGCTAGCAGGCAAGCTAACGTTAGCAAGCTAATTATCATACTAAGTTACATACAGGCAACTGGAACTAACTAACGTCAGTTGGCTTTTTAAATACAATTTTTTCCGTTATAACGAGCAATCTTGTTATCCAAAAGTAATGAACTTACCATTTTTAGCCATGCTTAATTAAGTAATTTAAGTACAGACTAGTACTAGCTAACTAGTAAGCAAACGTTGGCTTTGATAAATCAGTGTTATGTATTTTCATGGTGTAAATAAATGTAGCTAACTAGTTGCTACGTCTGGTTTCCTCGCTGCATAATCATTAGCTAAACTATATCTGAATCAATGCACTGTAATATGAGCAGAGTTGGTGAACCTTGGGTGTAATGAATCAAGTTCAACAATGGGATTCACTTATTCGATTAACTTAGTCTTAGGATGCTTTTAAGGTAACAATGCCCTGGTCAGCACTCTCAGTAGCTAGTTTCACTGTTTTTAGAAGAACCAAGATAAGTACATTTGCTAAATCCTGTAAAATGTACTTATTATGATTGAAAAGTGGTTTTCTCACCTATCTATTGTAAGATGAATGGACTAACTGCAAGTTGCTCTGGAATCTGTTAAATGGTAAATTACTAAATGTAAAAATGTAAGTCAGTAGTACTGGTTGGTTTCTTGCTTGAATAGATTTTTTTCATCAATTGTTTGCCATCTGTAACTTAACACTTCTGTTTTTTTTTCTCTGCTCCCTCTTGTCTTGAAGACCAAATACTACTTCTTGGCGAATATAGACTTCAGACACTACAACAACTATGGACACCGGTGTGATTGAAGGAGGGCTCAATGTCACCCTAACCATTAGACTCCTTATGCACGGAAAGGTGAGTGTGCACAGGAGATGGACGATAAAAGATATGACCATTACACCGTGGTTGTTCCATTCACACACCTCATTCATTACTGTGTAGTCAGCATAAATAGAGCATCGTCATGAACCAGGAAGCCTGGGGAAGCTCCATTGCAAAAATCTGCTAGACGGGCCAGAAGCCGGTGTAAAAGACTCCTCGCAAAACGTCAAACTAATGAAATGCCATGCTTGAGCGGAGCTCCAAAGGTGCGCACCAGATTAGTACCGTAGGAGCAACAGTACATGAGGACTAAAAATATAAACAAAACATTTTAGAACATTTGCAACATGCTGGTTTTCATAGCATTTCTCTGTTATTTCAAGATGAGCTAAAGCTGCAACCAGAGTGGCGAAATGGTCTACAATGGCCACATCAGTATATTTGCTATGGACTTTTCTGAAGTGATATATGGCTGTAAAGGCTAGCATGAGGGACAAGAAGAAGCTGGCCACAGTGGGGTTAGTTTTGAGAAACGTCAGCTAACCTTGTAAGATAGCTAGTTAAATTCCACTTAAGATTAAGAAGCAAACTACATTTTAATAAAAATGGCATATTATTTAACTAAAAGGTTAGTTGTGTTAGCAGAGTTGCCACCTTATCCAGGGTCAGTGATACATAGACTGTACATGGTTGCTCCATCCATGGGAACAACTGCAATCACGATGGTGTTCTCCGTTTAGCTCTATGACCCCCACAAGTGTCAAAGGACTCGTCTGAAGTCGGTACCGTTGATGTTAGAGGTCGACCGATTATGATTTTTCAACGCCGATACCAATTATTGGAGGACCCCAAAAAAACGATACTGATCGGCCGATTAAAAAAAAATATATATATATATATATATATATATATGTAACAGTATAACTTTAGACCGTCCCCTCGCCCATACCCGGGCGCGAAACAGGGACCCTCTGCACACATCAACCACTGACACCCACGAAGCATCGTTACCCATCGCTCCACAAAAGCCACGGCCCTTGCAGAGCAAGGGGATCTACTACTTCAAGCTCTCAGAGCAAGTGACGTCACCGATTGAAACGCTATTTAGCGTGCACCACCGCTAACTAAGCTAGCTGTTTCACATCCGTTACACATATTATTACAAATATATATATATATATTTGTAATAATAACAATTGCAAATATATATATATATATATATATTTGTAATAATAACAATTGCAACAATACTGAGTGAACACTTATTTTAACCTAATATAATATACCAATAAAATCAATTTAATCTCAAATAAATAATGAAACATGTTCAATTTGGTTTAAATAATGCAAAAACAAAGTGTTGGAGAAGAAAGTAAAAGTGCAATATGTGCCATGTAAAAAAGCTAACATTTAAGTTCCTTGCTCAGAACATATGAAAGCTGGTCATTCCTTTTAACATGAGTCTTCAATATTCCCAGGTAAGACGTTTTAGGTTGTGGTTATTATAGGACTATTTCTCTCTATACCATTTGTATTTCATATACCTTTGACTATTGGATGTTTTAATAGGTACTTTAGTATTACCAGCCTAATCTCGGGAGTTGGTAGGCTTGAAGTCATAAACAGCGCAATGCTTGAAGCATGGCGAAGAGCTGCTGGCAAATGCAGGAATGTGCCGTTTGAATGAATGCCTGCTGCTGCCTACCACCGCTCAGCCAGGCTGCTCTATCAAATCATAGACTTAATTATAGTATAATAACACACAGAAATATGAGCCTTAGGTCGTTAATATGGTCAAATCCGGAAACTATCATTTCGAAAACAAAACGTTTATTATTTCAGTGAAATACGGAACCGTTCCGTATTTTATCTAATGGGTGGCATCCCTAAGTCTAAATATTGCTGTTACATTGCACAACCTTCAATGTTATGTCATCATTATGTACAATTCTGGCAAATAATTCTGGTCTTTGATTGGAAGAAATGGTCTTCACACAGTTCGCAACGAGCCAAGCGGCCCAAACTGCTGCATATACCCTGACTCTGCTTGCACAGAATGCAAGAGAAGTGACAGTTTCCCTGGTTAAAATAAATTAATGTTAGCAGGCAATATTAAAACTTCTTAGGGCTGCAATCCCGTTAATGGGATGATATGACAACAGCCAGTGAAAGTGCAGGGCGCCAAATTCAAAACAACAGAAATCTCATAATTAAAATTCCTCAAACATACATGTATCTTATACCGTTTTAAAGGTAATCTTGTTGTTAATCCTACCACAGTGTCCGATTACAAATAGGCTTTACAGCGAAAGCACCACAAACGATTATGTTAAGTGACAACCAACTCACAGAAAAACCCAGCCATTTTTCCAGCCAAAGAGGAGTCACAAAAAGCACAAATAGAGATAAAATTAATCACTAACCTTTGATCTTCATCAGATGACACTCATAGGACTTCATGTTACACAATACATGTATGTTTTGTTTGATAAAGTTCATATTTATATAAAAAAATTTGAGTTTACATTGGCGCGTTACGTTCACTAGTTCCAAAAACATGCAGTGATTTTGCATAGCCATAACAATTAAACAGAAATACTCATACTCAATACACATGTAATTATAGATGTGTCAGATTTTAAAAAAACTTTACGGAAAAAGCAAACCATGCAATAATCTGAGACAGCGCTCAGAAAATAAATAACATTTTCCGCCATGTTGGAGTCAACAGAAATCGGAAATCACATTATAAATATTCCCTTACTTTTGATGATCTTCATCAGAATGCACTCCCAGGAATCCTTGTTCCACAATAAATGCTTGATTTGTTCCAAAATGTCCATTATTTATGTCCAAGTAGCTACTTTTGTTAGCGCGTGTAGTACACAAATCCAAACGCTCGTGCAGGTCCATCCGAATGTCGGACGAAAACTTCAAAAAGTTATATTACAGGTCGAAGAAACTTGTCATACTAAGTATAGAATCAATCTTTAGGGTGTTGTTATCATAAATCTTCAATAAAGTTCCAACTGGAGAATTCCTTTGTCTGTAGGAAAGCCATGGAACGCAGGTCGCTCTCATGTGAATTGCGTGTCAACAGCCCTTGGCTCTCTGCCAGACACCTGGCTCATTCAGCTCCCATTCAGCCCCACAACACAGTAGAAGCCTCATTCAAGTTTCTAAAGACGGTTGACATCTAGTGGAAGCCCTAGGAAATGCAACTTCATCCATATCCGACTGAGAGTTCAATAGGGGCTGGGTTGAAAATTGACCAACCTCAGATTTCTCATTTCCTGTTTGGATTTCTTCTCAGGTTTTTGCCTGCCATATGAGTTATGTTATACTCACAGACATAGAAACGTCAGTGTTTTCTATCCAATACTAATAATAATATGCATATATTAGCAACTGGGACTAAGAGCCGGCCGTTTCCTCTGGGCACCTTTCTTCCAAGCTACTCAATACTTCCCCTGCAGCATTAAGAAGTTAACTAAATATGCAGGTTTAAAGTCATATACTTGTGTATTGATTTTGAGAATATATGCAACGCAGGACAAGCTAGATAAACTAGTAATATCATCATCCATGTGTAGTTAACTAGTGATTTATGTTAAGATTGATTGTTTTTTATAAGATAAGTTTAATGCTAGCTAGCACCTTACCTTGGCTCCTTGCTGCACTCGCATAACAGGTAGTCAGCCTGCCACGCAGTCTCCTCGTGGAGTGAAATGTAATCGTTCATAATCGGTGTCCAAAAATGCAGATTACCGATTTATGAAAACTTGAAATCGGCCCTAATTAATCGGCCATTCCGATTAATCGGTCGGCCTCTGGTTGATGTGCCAACTTCTGTTTGTAGCGTTCAAACCATTTGGGTTACAAACTAATGTGACCCGACTGTGGAAAGGCAGATTCTCACAAACGCGATGTGGTTCTCCGTTTTGTAAGTGTCACAGGAGTTGTCTGAAGGTAACCAGTACCAGCAACAACAAAAAAGAAGTATGGAAGTATGAAGGTCGTTTTGTGCCTACCCAAAAAGGGGTTAAATAAGTTTTGTTTTTTAAAATCTATCTATCCTGAATTTTCTTATATCTCCCAGATATAGGACAGACACACTTCAAAACCTTGTTTCTTATGATTTATTTTGACTGTCTTTTTGCCATTTATGAAGGTGTTGTTCAATGCATTTCTCTGGGCTATAAATTTGGCCTTTACTACTATAGCCCAGAGAAATGCATTAACGTGTGTGTGTGTGTGTATATATATATATATATATATTTTTTTTTTTTTCCAAAAAGTTTGGACACCTACTCGTTCAAGGGTTTTTATTTGTACTATTTTCTACATTGTAGAATAATAGTAAAGACAGCAAAATCATGTAGTAATGAAAAAGAGTGTTAGACAAATGAAAATATATTTTATATTTGAGACTCTTCAAAGTAGCCACCCTTTGCCTTGATGACAGCTTTGCACACTCTTTGCATTCTCTCAACCAGCTTCACCTGGAACGCTTTTCCAACAGTCTTGAAGGAGTTCCCACATATGCTGAGCACTTGTTGGCTGCTTTTCCTTCACTCTGCGGTCCAGCTCATCCCAAACCATCTCAATTGGGTTGGGTTCGGCCAGGTCATCTGATGCAGCACTCATCACTCTCCTCCTTGGTCAAATAACCCTTACACAGCCTGTAGGTGTCCTGTTGAAAAGCAAATGATAGTCCCACTAAGCGTAAACCAGATGGGATGGCGAATCACTGCAGAATGCTGTGGTAGCTATGCTGGTTAAGTGTGTCTTGGATTAAAAATAAATCACAGATAGTGTCACCAGCAAAGCACCATCACACCTCCTCCTCCATGCTTCACGGTGGGAACCCGTGACGCGGATATCATCCATTCACCTACTCTGCGTCTCAGAAACGGCAGTTGTATTAAAAAATCTCATTTGGACTCATCAGACCAAAGGACAGATTTCCACCGGTCTAATGTCCATTGCTCGTGTTTCTTGGCCCAAGCAAGTCTCCTCTTATTATTGGTTTCCTTTAGTGGTGGTTTCTTTGCAGCAATTCCATCATGAAGGCCTGATTCACATGGTCTCCTCTGAACAGTTGATGTTGATGTGTCTTACTTGAACCTGGAGAAGCATTTATTTGGGCTGCAATTTCTGAGGTGCAGTTAACTCTAATGAACTTCTCCTCTGCAGTAGTGGTAACTCTGGGTCTTCCTTTCCTGTGGCGGTCCTCATGAGAGCCAGTTTCATCATAGCGCTGGATGGGTTTTGCGACTGCACTTGAAGAAACATTCAAAGTTCTTGAGATTTTCCGTATTGACTGACCTTCATGTCTTAAATGATGGACCGTCGTTTCTTTTTGCTTATTTGATCTGTTCTTACCATAATATGGACTTGGTCTTTTACCAAATAGGGCTATCATCTGTATTCCACCCCTACCTTGTCACAACACAACTGATTGGATCAAACACATTAAGAAGGAAATTCCACAAATTAACTTTTAACAAGGCACACCTGTTAATTGAAATGTATTCCAGGTGACCTCATGAAGCTGATTGAGAGAATGCCTTGGTGACGGCTTTGCTCACTCTTGGCAAAGTCTGGCTACTTTGAAGAATCTCAAATATAAAATATATATTTAGATTTGTTTTAAAGCTTTTTGGTTACTAGATTATTCCATATGTGCTATTTCATAGTTTTGATGCCTTCATTATTATTCTACAATGTAGGAAATAGTAAAAAATTGAAACCCTAGAATGAGTAGGTGTGTCAACTTTTGACTGTGTGTGTGATGCACCAATTATTGCATCATTTAGCTAATACCCAAATATTCTTTGCCAAAAAAAATCAGATACCGAGAGACATTTTTTTTTGCTGCCTTTTAAGCATTCTAATACAGTTAAATAGGTAACACACACATGGACACAGCAGTCTAAGGCACTGCATCTCTTTGCAAGAGGCATCACTACAGTCCCTGGTTTGAATCCAGGCTCTATCACATCCGGCCTAGATTGGGAGTTCCATAGGGCGGTGCACAATTTGCCCAGCGTCGTCCGGGCCATCATTGTAAATAAGAATTTGTTCTTAACTGACTTGCCTAGTTAAATAAAGGTTACATACACCACACTGAACAACATGTTTTTTCGGTGCCATTTACGTATGTCCCCATTACCAGTAAAACATAATCAAAACCTATTTCTTTCACTTACTGCTGTGCTGTTTCGTTGTTCAATCGTTTCATTCTCAGCCAGGATTTCTATGGAACGCCATTTGGATCTTTGTGTGTCTTGAATATGACTGCACGTTACATCATTTAAGGCGTTCATAAAAATTGTATGTAGTTATTACACATTGATTACACTATCACTCGTATTTCATATGTCACAACGATTCATCAGCTGCTATGTATGCTATGATGCTGGTAAAGTTGTCTCGCGTACCTACAGTGCTGGTCATTAAAAAAAAGCTTGCTAGCTGATGGATGCAAACAATGTTCTTCCCCAAAAACATAGCAAAACGACAATCTGTTTCAGTAGCTATCATTAGCTAGCTAATTATATTGCTAGGTGTCATCTAAAATAACCCTGATTTATAAGACAGTTATTTGATTAATGGTGGTCGGAAGCTAGCCATAATAAGGATTAGCCACAATAGTGGACTTTCCGGTTAGCCTTCAAAATAAGTGTCATTGACAGTGATGCAAATGAATACAAATAGTAGAATTATGCCATAATTGAATAGATAATGCTAAATGAGGTGGAAATGTTATATAAAATCAACAAAAGACAATCATTTGTTGAATTCACACTGGATGCATTATACTTTTGAATTGCATTGGGGCCATAGTTATTTCACTGTACAGCCTTACCTATGGATTGTGGCTCAATGACATGGGGTATCAGTCTACTCAGTGACAGAGAACATTGGCATCGTAGCTCTTATTGCTGGACTCTGAAACAGCTGTGACTTGAGCCACATTTAGTGTATTGAACACTATTCCCAAGAAAAAACAATACTGCGTGGATGTTTTGGGGTCTGATAACTCGTGGGGAGGACGTTGGGGGGCGGGGGGATATATTGGGTATTGAGTAGACTGTTACCCCATTTCATTGATCCCCAATCCTTAGGTAAAGCTGTACAGTGCAATATGAATGTCAATACACACAATAGGCTGACTGACTGGGGAGGGGATTTCACACAGTCACAGTCCCGCGATAAGAGCAACAACGCTAATATTTGTGTAAACTCTTCAGAGTTGTGTTCTGTGGGTGTCACTGGGTAGACTGATACCCCATTTCATTGCTTCACATTCCAATCTTGTTTAACATTATCTCGTCTAAATATGGCGTAATTCCACCAATTGTAACCGTTGTATCATTTTCAAAGAGGTACTTTTATTTTGAAGGACAACCGCAAATTCCACTATTGTGCCTAATCCTTATTGTGGCTAGCTTCACAACACATAACATGGTCAGGTCGAGCCTAACTAACCAGATGAAGCTAGCTGGCTGTTTATAACGTTAGCTTTGGGCAACAGGGTTTAAGTAGCTGGTTAGCTATTTATTTTTCATGAACTGAAGTTCAATTTCAGTAGGCGAACAACAAGTGGCTTCCTAGCAAATAATTACTTATAAGGATTCCTAAATCATTGCTAAGAATGTTGAAAATGACTGCCATTTCTACTGGTTATTGTTTTCAGGCTGGTTGTATTGGTGCTAGCTAGGTACCAAGCTAAAGCTATTCGGTCGAACAAATAATGCTTTATTACCGACACAGTATTGTAGGCACATCGTTCGTGGCCGGTGGTTGCTTGTTTGCAGACTTTTTTGTACAGCATTGACAGTGCTACTGATAGTAGTGGTGGCGCTTGGCTTGCATGTGCAAATTCAGCACACACAACATTCTATAATATAACTGTTATTCGATTTGTCAAATTAAAAGCTTATTTAACGCGTCAAATAGTGTTATTGTCAAATACCCAAACGGCATTCCATAGTAAACTCAGCAAATAAAGAAACGCGTTTATCGTGGAAGGAATGAGCGTTACACAGAGGCCTGTACTCAGGAGCGGGATCGAGGTGGAGGGTCCGTCATGGTCTGGGGCGGTGTGTCACAGCATCATGGGACTGAGCTTGTTGTCATTGCAGGCAATCTCAATGCTGTGCGTTACAGGGACGACATTCTCCTCCCTCATATGGTAACCTTCCTGCAGGCTCATCCTGACATGACCCTCCAGCATGACAATGCTACCAGCCATACTGCTCGTTCTGTGCGTGATTTCCTACAAGACAGGAATGTCAGTGTTCTGCCATGGCCAGCGAAGAGCCCGGATCTCAATTCCATTGAGCAGGTCTGGGACCTGTTGGATCGGAGGGTGAGGGCTAGGGTCATTCCCCCCCCCCCCCCCAGAAATGTCTGGTAACTTGCAGGTGCCTTGATGGGGGGTAAAATCTCACAGCAACAACTGGCAAATCTGGTGCAGTCCATGAGGAGGAGATGCACTGCAGTACTTAATGCAGCTGGCGGCCACACCAGATACTGACTGCTACTTTTGATTTTGACCCCCCCCCCCCTTTGCTCAGGGACACATTATTCCATTTCTGTTAGCCACAGGTCTGTGGAACTTGTTAAGGTTATGTCTCAGTTGTTGAATCTTATGTTCATACAAATATTTACACATGTTAAGTTTGCCCTACGCAGTTGGCAGTGAGAAGTGAGAAGCTAATAGCAGTGATACTATTACTGTGTAACTCCGGTAGGGCACCATCTGAACAATAGCGCACTTGGTAATGTTAGTGTGTACCGGTGCTCGACCAGTCGCGAAAGCCAACATCACCCACGACAGAGAACGGTTGATTGTCAAGGGCAATGAATCCCATTATCCTGGCATTTTAATGGATTTCGTCTTTGAGTTGTCTCGCTTTAATGTTCTTACTCTTTCAAATGACTGCTCGACTTGTTGACTGCTCGATCCACACAGCAGACATTGTGGGCTAGGTTAGGAATGCTGTGTTGCATGTGTAGCGCACTATGTGTCGTGGCGTCATTATGCCATGTACCTACGTTATATAGGTATGCATGTCAGCAGACATCTATTCCATCCCAGCAATAGCACAATTGATTATCACAGAATTAGATTTGATAAGTTGAGTCAGGTCTGTTTATTGCAGGGCTGGGCCCTGTACACCCAACCGAAAACATGACAAAGCAACAGGCTTCATTCTACTCAAATTAGACAACCCTGAATATTATGTTGCTATTATCTCTCTGTCCTCAAAAGGTTTCCCCCCTTGGGACTGTAACTGGGGAATCTTTTCATAATGTCTCCACAAAATGACCTGCCATATCCAGTAGCCTACAATCTCCCTTTACTGGCAGCTGGAGCTGTAATTTCACCCTCTTTTATGTCTTTTATCTACAATTGCATTTGGAGACAGTTAACTAGCTTATGACATTTTAATTCACTTAGCTAAACACTGTGTAAAGTTAGCAAGCTAGCAGCTCAGTTGATTTAGTCTATAAAGTGGCCTACTGTAGCCAGCTAGCTTAGCTAATAATACATGGTAAAACATATATATATATATATATTAGTTTTACATGTATTTGCTTATTGAATATATTCAGCCGCCATGTGGACGAATGGCAGAAAAGGTCTGTCACCGGAGCACAATCCACTTGAAATTTCAATAAATATAAATCGCAGACAGTCGGCCACACTTGATAGCTTGGAAACGAGCACTAGCGTAGGCAACAACTACCCGGGCGGAAAACGGTGACGCACATAACACACATCACCCCTTCTACAGGTGTGTGGGAGGAGGGTTATTTTTATTTTTTTATTTAACTACGCAAGTCGGTTAAGAACAAATTCTTATTTACAATGACGGCCAAACCCTAACCCGGACGCCGCTGGGCCAATTGTACGCCACCCTATGGGAGTCCCAATTATGGCCGGTTGTGATACAGAACCAGGGTCTAGTGACGCCTCTAGTACTGAGGTGCAGTGCCTTAGACCCGCTGTGCCACTCGGGAGCTTCTTGAAATGTAACGTCCAATCAAAATCTTCAAAAACATCAAATGTTTGCAATAAATCCTCTAGACCTCCAACGGCGGCAACGTGTTTTTGGAGGTATGGCAACGCGAGACTAATATAAACCTTACACTGCACACTACATGGATAACTTGCATACAGTAGAAAATACTACTACATGGGGTTCTTTCATTCTTGAGTAAAGCTTTTGTAAAGTGAATATATATAAAAAGATGGATTACTGATTTTAATGTGTTATTGCTTTTCTTGTCTGCAGGAAGTTGGAAGCATTATTGGCAAGGTGAGTGTGCCTTCCTGATGTTTCTCACTGTGTTCTGCTTTGCACTTTTCATTCATGGCTGGGACTGTTGTTTAAACATTGTGCTTTCTGTGCAGAAAGGAGAGTCTGTGAAGAAGATGAGAGAGGAGGTGAGTTGTCCGTCATTGCATTGATTAACGTATTGAAGGAAGTTTGTGAGATGTGGCCACTTCTAGACATTTTCTACCGATTCCGATGACTCATGCTTGAGGGTTGACAGATTGCAATGTTACAACCAAATTTAGGCCAGCGCTGAATGTGTAAATGCAATTAAATATATTGTCCTAATATTTTAGCATTGTAATGAGAAAACGCATGAATAGCATGTCACGTCCACGTGACTGTTTGCCTTGTACAGAGTGGCGCTCGTATCAACATCTCTGAGGGGAACTGCCCAGAGAGGATCATCACCCTGGCAGGCCCCACCACCGCCATTTTTAAAGCCTTTTCCATGATCATCGAGAAGCTGGAGGAGGTTTGACTCCTAACTACAGATTTCAAATAAGCCATAGAACATTTCAATCAGGCTGGAAACCTATTACTAGGAAATTTAAATGTTTTTCACGCACCCATGAACAATACACCATGTTAGAGTAAGTAACAATTCAGATTTTGCATAGTAAAGATCATGAGAAAAGAATCTAAGTCCAAGCCTTTGGACCGAAGCCATCCTCAGCAGTGTATCTTGTTTTTCCGTTCGATTCCCTACAGGACATCAGCAGCTCGATGACTAACAGCACGGCCACCAGCCAACCGCCAGTCACCCTGCGCATCGTTGTGCCTGCCAGCCAGTGTGGCTCCCTCATCGGCAAAGGCGGCTGCAAGATCAAAGAGATCAGAGAGGTACGTACAGTACACCCACACAAGTATGTTATTATGCTAATTAGAAATGATCACCCACGGTCTCTAGATGAACTGTGCCACCAGATATTCTAAAGAGAACTCTGAACACTTAATGTTGACCCTACCTCCTTCCTGTCTCTCTCTCCAGTCGACAGGAGCTCAGGTACAGGTGGCAGGGGACATGCTGCCTAACTCCACAGAGCGTGCCATCACCATTGCAGGGACCCCCCAGTCCATCATCGAGTGTGTCAAGCAGATCTGTGTTGTCATGCTCGAGGTAGTAGTATGAGAACCATTGCGCACTACCCCCTTTTTGTCTTGTCTTTTTTTCTTATTTCACCCGAGATGTTGCTTAGGTTCCTGATTTTTTTTTTTTTTATATATCATTGTCCTACATTTTGAAGTGTCTTCAAAATAACTACCGCTTATGTACATTTTCCAGTTCCTAATGGTTGATTTTGTTTCTCTCCTCAGTCTCCGCCTAAGGGTGTAACCATACCTTACAGGCCCAAACCCTCAGGCTCTCCTGTCATATTTGCGGGAGGTCAGGTAAATAAACCAACCTTATTCATCTGTAATTAATCAACTAATTAGTCTGTAATTCATATGTCAGTTTTCCCTTTTCCCTTTTTTAAAATGATAGCATTGTCAGTTGTTTAAGGGAAGTTGAATAACACTGTACTTTTAAGTCTGTTTCTACATTTCAGTAGTGTGTTATTCTGCACTGTGCAGACGTCAGCACCATTGCCAAATGGCCTCCAGAGTTTCTATGTTAAGGGAGAGAAATCCCCTCCAGTAGTTATAGTGTAGCTGAGCTGTCAGATGGGTTGAGTACTAGCTGGAGGGTGCATATTTTTTTATTTAACCTTTTATCTAACGAGGCAGGTCAGTAACCTTTCAGTTTCCGGCCCAACGCTCTAACCACTAGGCTATATGCGTCACCCATATGTCCATATCCTTGTTGTGTATGGTGTTGTCTGAATTACCCCATAGCGTTCTCATTCCAGACATCCAAGGACTTGGCTGCGTTTAGACAGTAGCCCAATTCTGATCTTTTTTTCCCCACTAATTAGTTTTTACACCAATCACATCTTTGTCAGAGCCGATCTGATTGGTCAAAAGACCAATTAGTGCCCAAAAGATCAGAATTGGGCTGCCTGTCTAAACGCAGCCATGGGTCTCCAGGATACTAACAGTCTGTGAGTGTGCTTTTCGTGCCCATTTCCCACGCACCCTCCTAAGTGCTTTTCTCTCATTGCAGGCATACGCTGTCCAAGGACAGCACGCCATTCCACAGCCTGACGTAAGTGAAGGTCATTCTGTAAGTGAGCCCATATATCTACACATCAACCCTCCTGGGTAGTCATGGCACCCACCCTCTCTTACATGCTGTACCTTCTCCCCCCCCCTTCAACCACTCTAGTTCCATTTTTAAGTTTCAATCAGTAAATGCACTGCAGTGATGCATCGCTAAGGCCTTCTGGTACTTTTAAATGTTTAGTTTGTTGCCATGTGTATCGTTTAATTTCTTTTGCAGCCTTGATTATGTTTGGGAGAATTTCTGAAATTAGGCTTTGCCAAATTTGTTTGTGGTGCTAGCCTTAACTGTCAAATCAATCTATTGTTTTGTGTTGAGGTGCACCGTTTTTTTTGGGACTGCACATTTTGGAGTTTTGCCTTGAAGAAGGGCTGCACAGTATTTCACCCTTTGTATCGGTTGATAATTGCCTAAAGAAATATATCAGTATCGGATGATTTCATAGCCAGTATTTTGTCCATATATTTCAGTGTTAAGTCTGAGCCACTAATAATTTATCGGTGTTGGACAGAATTTTTATGTGCATCCCTAATGGTATGGCTATATACAGTTGAAGTTGGAAGTTTACATACACCTTAGCCAAATATTTTTAAACTCCATTTTTCACAATTCCTGACATTTAATCCTAGTAAAAAATTCAGTTTAGGTCAGTTTATTTTAAGAATGTGAAATGTCAGAATAATAGTAGAGTGATTTTATTTCAGCTTTTATTTATTTCATCACATTCCCAGTGGGTCAGAAGTTTACATACACTCAATTAGTATTTGGTAGCAATGTCTCAGGTAGCCTTCCACAAGCTTCCCACACACTTTTTCAGTTCTGCCCACAAATGTTCTATAGGATTGAGGTCAGGGCTTTGTGATGGCCACTCCAATACCTTGACTTTGTTGTCCTTAAGCTATTTTGCCACAACTTTGGAAGTATGCATTTGGAAGACTCATTAGCGACCAAGCTTTAACTTCCTGACTGATGTCTTGAGATGTTGCTTCAATATATCCACATAATTTTCCTGCCTCATGATGCCATCTCCAGGAGTCTCATGAGTCTCTCAGGTCTCCTTCCTGAGCGGTATGCCAGCTGCGTGGTCCCATGGTGTTTATACTTGCCTTCTCTTGTTTGTACAGATGAATGTGGTACCTTCAGGTGTTTGGAAATTGCTCCCAAGAATGAACCAGACTTGTGGAGGTCTAAAAAAAAAAATCTGAGGTCTCGGCTGATTTCTTTTGATTTTCCCATGATGTCAAGCAAAGAGGCACTGAGTTTGAGGGTAGGCCTTGAAATACATTCACAGGTGCCCCTCTAATTGACTCAAATTATGTAAATTAGCCTATCAGAAGCTTCTAAAGCCATGACATAATTTGCTGGAATTTTCCAGGCTGTTTAAAGGCACAGTCAACTTGGTGTACGTAAACTTCTGACCCACTGGAATTGTGATACAGTGAAATAATCTGTCTGTAAACAATTGTTGGAAAAATTACTTGTCATGCACAAAGTAGATGTCCTAACCGACTTGCCAAAACTATAATTTGTTTACAAGTGCCTTTTGAACGGGGTATGGTAGTAGGTGCCAGGTGCACCAGTTTGTCAAGAAGTACAACGCTGTTTTTGACGCTCAACAGTTTCCCGTTTTGCATCAAGAATGCTCAATCACCCAATGGACACCCAGCATTGGAGTCATGGGCCAGCATCCTTGTGAAACGCTTTCGACACCTTGTAGAGCCATGTCCCGATGAATTGTGGCTGTTCTGAGGACAATATTACGAATGTGTTCCTAATGTTTGGTATAGTGTGTGTATGTACCAGTCAAAAGTTTGGACACCTACTCGTTCAAAGGTTTTTCTTTATTTGAAATATTTTCTACATTGTAGAATAATAGTGTAGACCTCAACTATGAAATAACACATGGAATCATGTAGTAACCAAAAAAGTGTTAAACCAATCAGTTTTATATTTTACATTCTTCAAAGTAGCCTTTGCCTTGATGACAGCTTTGCACACTCGTGGCATTTGCTCAACCAGCTTCATGAGGTCGTCACATGGAATACATTTCAATAACCAGGTGTGCCTTGTTATAAGTTAATTTGTGGAATTTCTTTCTTTCCGTAATGCGTTTGAGCCAATCAGTTTTGTTGTGACAAGGTAGGGGTGGTATACAGAAGATAGCCCTACTTGGTAAAAGACCAAGTCCATATTATGGCAAGAAGAGCTCAAATAAGCAAAGAGAAATGACAGTCCATCATTACTTTAAGACATGAAGGTCAGTCAATGCGGAACATTTGAAGAACTTTTAAAGTTTCTTCAAGTGCAGTCACAAAAACCATCAATTGCAGCCCAAATAAATGCTTCACAGAGTCCAAGTAACAGACACATCTCATCATCAACTGTTCAGAATCAACTGTTGTCAATCAGGCCTTTATGGTCTAATTGCTGCAAAGAAACCACTACTAAAGGATACCAATAATAAGAATAGACTTGCTTTGGCCAAGAAACAAGCGCAATGGAAATTAGATCTGTGGAAATCTGTCCTTTTAGTCTAATGAGTCCAAATTTGAGTTTAAAAAAGTATTAGTATTTACCTGCCCTGTCTTTGAGAAATGCAGAGTAGGTACTCTCTGCATGGAGGTGTGATGGTGTGAGTGTGCTTTACTAGTGACACTTTCCGTGATTTTATTTAGAATTCAAGGCACACTTAACCAGCATGGCTACCACAGCATTCTGCAGTGCTATGCCATCCAATCTGGTTGGCGCTTGGGACTATCATTTGTTTTTCAACAGGACAGTGACCCAACACACCCCCAGCCTGTGTAAGGACTATTTGACCAAGAAGTGATTTAGTGCTGCATCAGATGACCTGGCCTCCACAATCAGCCGACCTCAACCCAATTTTAGATGGTTTGGGATGAGTTGGACTGCAGAGTGAAGGAAAAGCAGCCAACTAGTGCCCGCATATGTGGGAACCTCTTCAAAACGGTTTGAAAAGCATTCCTCATGAAGCTGGTTGAGAGGATTGCCAAGACTGTGCAAAATTGTCATCGAGGCAAAGGGTGGCTACTTTGAAGAATCTCAAATATAAAATATTTTGATTTAACACTTTTTCATTACATGATTCCATGTGTTATTTCATAGTTTTGATGTCTTCACTATTAGTCCCAATGTAAAAAAAATTAAGGAAAACCCTTGAATGAGTAGGTGGTTCCAAACTTTTGACGTGTGTGTTTTAAGCAATAAGGCCAGAGGGGGTGTTGTTGGCCAATATGCCACAACTAAGGGCTGTTCTTAGGTGCAAGGCGGAGTGCCTGGAAATAGCCATTAGCCGTGGTATTATGGCCATATACCACAAACCCCCGAGGTGCCTTATTGCTATTATAAACTGGCTACCAACGTAATTTAAAGCAGTAAAAATAAATATTTTGTCATACCCATGGGATACGTCTGATATACCATGGCTGTCAGCCATTCAGCATTCTGGGCTCGAACCACCCAGTTTATAAATATATATTACAGACACAAATATATGGGCACCACTTCAAATAAGTGGGTTCTGCTAGTTCATCCACACCCGTTGCTGACAGGTGTATAAAATCGAGCATACAGCCATTTAATCGCCTTAGACCAACATTGGCAGTAGTATGGCCTTACTGAAGAACTCAGTGACTTTCAACCCTGGCACCGTCATCGGATGCCACCTGTTAAGCTCTCCGCCATTGGACTCTGAAGCAGTGGAAACACATTTTCTTGAGTGAGGAATCACGCTTCCTGATCTGACAATCCAACGGACAAATCTGGGTTTGGCGGATGCCAGGAGAACGCTAGCTGCCCCTATGCGTAGTGCCAGCTGTAAAGTTTGGTGGATGATGAATAATGGTCTGGGGCTGTTTTTCATGGTGTGGGCTAGGCCCCTTAGTTCCAGTGAAGGGAAATTTTAACACATTTGAGTGAGGTTTTGTTCTCGCCTGAGTAGCCTCGTTTCATTGCCAAAAATAAAATTAAACCATCCAGTGTTCAGCAAAATAACAACCCAATGTCAAATACAGGTAGCCTAGTCAAATAATTAACATCCAATCACATTAACTGTTACTCTCTCGCGGGAAACCTTCACTCTTGCGCAGACATTTAGAAACGAAATATGACAATTTGAGAAATAAACCACAGGAGTTTTTTTTTATCAAGAATAAAGATGACTTTCGAGTAGTAAGACTTAGAAAAGCAATAGATACCATTAATAAGAAGGGGCTAGAAGCATCTTTTATATGGTCAGCTACCGAGTGCCTAGGACAGGCAAGCCCATACGATTGTGGAAGACTTGCTGATACAGCTGGGGGAAAGGCCAAAACTATACAGACAATGCCTTCATCAAACAACACTGTTTCACGACGCATCAGTGACATGGCAGGAGACGTTTTGAAACAATTTCTGCTTCGCATACAAGCCAGTGAATTATTTGCGTTACAGCTGGATGAGTCAACAGACGTGGCGGGCCTGGCACAGCTCCTGGTGTATGTCTGTTACGTTTATGGGGGGTCAATTAAGGAAGACATCCTCTTCTGGAAACCAGGACAACGTGAGAGGATATTTTTAAAGTGCTGGACAGCTTTGTGACAGCAAATGGACTTTTGTGGTGAAGATGTGTTGGTATCTGTACTGATGGCGCAAAAGCCATGACAGGGAGACATAGTGTAGTGGTAACGCGCGTGCAAGCAGTTGCTCCCGACGCCACTTAGATACTGTGCAGCATCCACCGAGAGGCTCTTGCTGCCAAGGGAATGACTGACCGCTTATGCAATGATATGGGCAGCGACCATTTAACGCTTTTATAACATACAGAAGTGCGCTGGTTATCAAGTATCGACACTTTTTTTTAAACGAATTGAGACAAGTTTAGTTTTCTTTTACTGACAATTTTCACTTGTCTGACCACTTGCATGATGAATAGTTTCTCACACGACTGGCCTATCTGGGTGTTTTTTTTTTTCCCTCGCCTGAATGATCTGAATCTAGGATTACAGGGACTCTCAACTATATTCAATGTGCGGGACAAAATTGAGGCTATGATTAAGGAGTTGTAGCTCTTCCCTGTCTGCATTAACAAGGACAACGCACCGGTCTTTCCATCATTTGTATTTTTTTGTTGTGTGCAAATGAACTGAAGCTTACGGACAATGTCAAATGTGATAGAGCGACGCACCAGAGTGAGCTGGGTGCGCATGTACCTATGTGAGAGTGGATACTCGGCCCTCACTAGCATGAAAACTAAATACAGGCACATACTTTGTGTGGAAAATGATTTAAGACTGACTCTCTCCAATACAACCCAACATTGCAGTTATGTGCATCCTTTCAAGCACACCCTTCTCATTAACCAATGAGTTATTCACAATTTTTTATGAACAAATCAGGTTTTATATGTAAGATGGCTAAATAAAGAGCAAAATGATTTATTATTATTTGTGCCCTGGTCTTATGGAGCTCTTTGTCACAACCCGGATTGTGGAAAGTGACAAACTCACACCCATTCTTATGTTTAATAAGTGTATCGTTGTGTGTGTGTGTGTGTGTGTGTGTGGGGGGTGGGCTTACAATGGTGGCAAAAAAACATTTGAGAGTGCGCTGACCCTGGTGCTAGAGGGGGTACGCAGCTGGAGGTTGAATGTTTTGAAAGGGGTACTGGCCTATAAAAAGTTAGGGAACCACTTATCTAGTAGAAAGCCTTCCCAGAAGAGTGGAGGCTGTTATAGCAGCAAAGGGGGGACCAACTCTATATTAATGCCCATGATTTTGGAATGAGATGTTTGACGAGCAGGTGTCCACATACTTTTGGTCATGTAGTGTATACATGTGTTAATGCAGAACATAACCCTGTGTATCTCCTGGCTTTATAGTTCCTGTCTTTCTCCTTTCATCAACCCTTCACTCTCTCTTCCTCTCCATCTCTCCCTCTCCATGTATCCACCTCTCTCTCCACAGCTTACTAAACTCCACCAGCTGGCCATGCAGCAGAGCCCTTTCCCCATCGCTCCCAACAACCAGGGTTTCCAGGGTAGGTCAACAGAGGAGGAAAAGAGACCGGAAGCATTTTATTGATTTTTGTTGCATTCTCTGCAACATTTTTGTCTTTGTCGGCACTGACTTGTGTTTTCTCTCTTTAGCTGGGATGGATGCTTCTGCACAAACTGGTTCCCATGAGCTGACCATTCCAAATGATGTAAGTGTCCCCGTCCACTCTGGAATTCTCTTCCCTACTTGTTCTCGATACTTCAGCCCAAGATTGATGTAAATCTTTCAGGAATTTCTTTAGTGTTAGTTGTAGCATACTTGTCTTATCTGGGTTTTTAGTTTAAAAACCATTTCACTCCTGAGAAGAGTGGTGAAATGTCTTGTATTCTGAAACTTTCTCTCTTGCCTTCCTTGGCCTAAGTTGATTGGCTGCATCATTGGCCGTCAGGGGGCTAAGATCAATGAGATCCGCCAGATGTCCGGGGCTCAGATCAAGATTGCCAACCCAGTGGAGGGCTCTTCTGACAGGCAGGTGACCATCACCGGCTCCCCTGCCAGCATCAGCCTGGCTGAGTACCTGATCAACGCCAGGTGAGGGACAACACGCTGGAACTGCTGATATGCCAAGTCATAGTTCAGAATAAGAGGACCAATATGACTAGGAAATCAAAGCGGCTTGCATTTAAGGCTAGTTTTTGAATCTCCTCTTGTTTTTTTATGTTTCTGTAGGCTGTCATCTGAAGCTACTGGACTGGCAGCCAACTGACATGGAGAATCTTCATCAGCACCTGACGTAACCCCCCCTACTTTTTACCGAGAGGTCCCTCAATAAAGTTAATGCAAAAACCAATCCTTTGGTTAAACACCTACCTACTCAGCTGTAATTACATCAAGGTATTTTATTTATTTATTATGTTAAATTCCCTTTGCATATAGTTTTTTAAAGATATTTTTTTGGTGTATTTATATTTTGACCTTGGTAGCCGGGGAAGAAACATTTTGGAAAAATCTGAAAAGGAATGTTTTTTTTTATGTCAGATTTTTCTTAGAAAATGTTTTAAAAAATGAAGAAAAAAAAGACCCAATAATAACAAGCTGTTGTGGACTGTTCCTTCCCTGTATTTGATGATTTATATTTATTGTTTATTTAATACACACCAGTCCTCCTGTTAGAATTCACTGATATTTATCATTCTTTAAAGCTGAACTTCCTAAATGAGGCATTGTGGGTAATGGGTATACGTGGGGTGTAAATGATGTACTCTTAAGATGTAACGAAAGACAAGATCAGGAACTAATTGAAACATCTCTGAAGTGGGACTATGAGGAGTGTTTTTAACTGAATTCTGTCACCTCTTTTATTTGCTGTATAATTATTTTGTCATTCCTGTTTTCATCCGTTTAAATGTTTTCCTTATTCAGGACATTTGAGTGTTGTTGTTGTGTACTGGATTCTGATAGGGTGGGTGGGGCGTGGTAACCCGGAGACAACGGGCCAGAGGGATGAATTTATTTTCTCTGAAATTATTAAGATAGAAGATAAACATTGATAACGTTGGAATATTTGTTTTGAATAGAGAAAATATTTTTTTTAACTGCAGGGGTGGGAGGGTGCTGCAAGGGGTAAAACAAAACAATTATTGCGTGTCTTTATAGGATAAGACTTGAGGTATTCATTTAAAATAACTTGAAGGAAGATTCTAAAATTAACACTAGTTTCCTGCTATCTCCTTTGCCTGGATCAGATTTTATTTTTTATTATTCTTTGCAGGATGAAGAAACTCACGTTTTTGTGCACGTTTTCAAACTATTGTAGATTCGGGTGCAAACTGAATTGTTGAAGAACTTCAATACATAAATAAAAAGATGTGAAATGCTAAAACTACCCCTGGATGTAACCTGTCTTTTTTTTATTTACATCTTTCCTGGGGTAAAAATATGAGGAACTTTCCTACTACTAATGTAGAAACCAAATGTGATTTAAAACAACTGCCTGAGCCCACTGAATGAAATGGAACAGAGCATTTTGTACTGCACATTTCAGTTTGGTTTCCTTTTTCACTTTACTTCACTTGTCATACAGGGGCCTCACCTAAGTTCTGTAAGAAGTTTACATGTTCACAATATAACACACCCGTCACACCTCGGAAGATTTACCAATACAGTATTTATTTTCTTGCTCATATTTTGATATAATTCCTATGTTACAGTACAATGTGCAATGCTGTATTAAAAACAAAAACCTCTTGAAATTCAAAGGATACTTACTATTCCACTACTACCACCAGAGAGCAGTATTCTATCTTTGTTCTGGCTAGTTTCTCTGTGATCTTAAAGGGTTGTGTATTCAAAACTCTGTGGTAGAAGAGTTAAGATAAAAGTATGACTTTAACATTACCAGTTGAGGGACCTGTCGAAGGTTCAAACATTTTACTGAGCTGTTCATTCACCTTTTGATATAACCTTTTTTAAGTGCCAACCTCAATTCATTAACAAAAATTCTTATGGAAATGAATACTTTCAGGGTAAAAAAAGTGTAAACCTTCTCACAAAATATAAAACGGACACATCCAAAACGTAATATAAACGTGTAGTCATGCATTTGTTAATTGGGCTGCATACTGCTTTATTTTTTTTCTACATCAGTTATCTTACATGTCAAATATATTATTTTTTGTAACGTGATATGTGAATATCTACATTATTCATTTGCATGGGAGAAATTTGTGAATTGGACATTAGGCTCCTCCAAGAGCTGTGATGGTAAAGTACCAGTTGGCAAGGGGACAGTGTGTGCGCATGTCTGTTTTGTCGGTGTGCAAAGTTTTTTTTTTTTGCTGAACTGGAGCAGTGTCTAAAGGTACCTGTATTAACACTTTATCTAAACTCGCTATAAAATGAAATCTAAACAAGTCATATCACAAGCTGTCCTAACAACTGCTGTCAGTTTATAACAAATCACCTGTGTTATTTTATGAAGATATGCTAACTAACAAACCCATATTGCTGCACGAGACACTGGTCGTTAACTTGTCATAGCCTGAGCTCAGTTGATGTGACCACTCATCACATTCAGTGAAGTCCTGTTTTAGATACTGGCGTAGGTAGGCTCTGTGATGGTTGTTTACTGTAAGGTAGCTGTCGTTCTATAGTGTCCAGTGTGTTGGCTCTATGGAGGCCCTGTCTGGTGCCCCTGAGGAGACCCTTGTTGGGGCCCAGAGGGGTACCCTGATGGAGGTGCCCAGGCCCCAGCGCTGGGTGGACGACTGGGCTCCCCACTTCCTGACTGGTCAAGCTCAGCGCTGTCGCAGTCCGAGTCGTCGCACAGGGCCCGACTCTGAGGTAGAGGGTGAGAAGAGAAACATTATGCTAGAGGTAGAAGACAAACAACTGAAACCTCAGAGTTATGGGAGGTGTTAATGGTTCTTGTCCATGGAAGTAGTGTAGATTAGAAACTAGTGGTGGGGAACAGATAAACTAGACTGAACAAAAATATAAATGCAACATGTAAAGTGTTGGTCCCATGTTTCATGAGCTGAAATAACAGATACCCAGATCATTTCCCATGTGCACAAAAAGCTTATTCCTCTCTAATTATGGTCACAAATTTGTTTACATCCCTGTTAGTGAGCATTTCTCCTTTGCCAACTACAGACCACGTGTCTGGTGTCATGTGTGCGAGTAGTTTGCTGATGTCAACATTGTGAACAGAGTGCCCCATGGTGGCAGTGGGGTTATGGTGGCATAAGCTATGGACAACAAACACAATTGCATTTTATTGATGACAATTTGAATGCACATAAATACCATGATGAGATCCTGAGGCCCGTTTCTTTTAAGGTATATGTGACCATGAGATGCATATCTCTATTCCCACTCATGTGAAATCCATAGATTAGTGCCTAATGAATGTATTTAAATTGACAGATTTCCTCATATAAACTGTAACAAATTGTTGTATGTTGCGTTTATATTTTTCTTTACAGTAATTAAAAATAACACGAGATATACGGTGCATTCGGAAAGTATTCAGACCCCTTCACTTTTTCCACGTTACGTTACAGCCTTATTCTAAAATTGATTAAATTACCATTTTTCCTCATCAATCTACACACATTACCCCATAATTACGAAGTGAAAACAGATTTTTCATATTTTTTGCAAATATATAAAAACCGAAATAAAAAAATACCTTATTTACATATGTATTCAGATCCTTTGCTATGAGACTCGAAATTTAACTCCGGTGCATATTGTTTCCAATGATCATCCTTGAAATGTTTCTATAGCTTGATTGGAGTCTACCTGTGGTAAATTAATTTGATTGGACATGATTTGGAAAGTCACACACCTGTTTATATAATGTCCCACAGTTGACAGTGCATGTCAGAGAAAAAACCAAGCCATGAGGTTGAAGGAATTGTTCATAGAGCTCTGAGAAAGGATTGTGTCGAGGCACAGATCTAGGAAGAGTGGCAAAAACAATTCTGCAGCATTGAAGGTCCCCAAGAACACAGTGGCCTCCATCATTCTTAAATGGAAGAAGTTTGGAACCACCAAAGACTCTTCCTAGAGCTGGCCGCCCAGCCAAACTGAGCAATCGGTGGAGAAGGGCTTTGGTCAGGGAGGTGACCAAGAACCTGATGGTCACTCTGACAGAGCTCCAGAGTTCCTCTGTGGAGATGGGAGAACCTCCCAGAAGGACAATCATCTCTGTAGCACTCCACCAATCAGGCCTTTGTGGTAGAGTGGCCAGACGAAAGCCACTCCTCAGTAAAATGCACATGACTGCCTGCTAGGAGTCTGCCAAAAGGCACCTAAAGATTCTCTGGTCTGATGAAACCAAGATTGAACTTTTTGGCCTAAATGCCAAGCGTTACGTCTGGAGGAAACGCGGCACCATCCCTAAACCTGATCCAGAGTGCTCAGGACCTCAGACTGGGGCGAAAGTTCACCTTCCAACAGGACAACGACCCTAAGCACACAGCCAAGGCAACGCAGGAGTGGCTTTGGGACAAGTTTCAAAATCATCCTTGAGTGGCCCAGCCTGAGCCCGGACTTCTCTGGAGACCTGAAAATAGCTGTGCAGTGACGCTCACCCATCAAACCGGACATATCTTGATAGGATCTGCAGAGAAGAATGGGAGAAACTCCCCAAATACAGGTGTGTCAAGCTTGTAGCGTCATACCCAAGAAGACTCGAGGCTGTTATTGCTGCCAAAGGTGCTTCAACAAAGTACTCAACAAAGTACTGAGCAAAGCGTCTGAATACTTATGTGAATGTGATATTTCA
This sequence comes from Oncorhynchus clarkii lewisi, assembly GCF_045791955.1. Classification (NCBI taxonomy): domain Eukaryota; kingdom Metazoa; phylum Chordata; class Actinopteri; order Salmoniformes; family Salmonidae; genus Oncorhynchus; species Oncorhynchus clarkii. The sequence goes on along the minus strand of NC_092155.1, from coordinate 41,602,096 downwards.
GTTGTTTCTATTTAATACATTTGCAAAAAATTCTAAAAAATACTCTGAATACTTTCCGAATGCACTGTATATCCAGTATCAGAGAGAGAGAATTGTGTTGCCTCATTAGGATTCTGTGAAGCGTCCAGCAGGGCTTTGACCTGGCCCAGGGCTCCCTCCCTCTCAGACAGCCCGCCAGAGGCCTGCACCGGGTCAGTGTTGTCTGCTGGGATCTCTGACCCCTGCGACAGGAGGTCATCGCTACGGTCGCCCAGACGGTCGTCCGTGTTGGTGCTGACGACGTCCGGCGTGCCACTGTGGGAGTGGTCGGTGGTGTGGCCCTCTTCGCCATCCGACACAGAGAGGTTCTCCGAGCTGAAGGTAGACACCAATTGGCACTTGGTGATGCTGGTCGGACGTCTGACGAGGATGAACGAGGGAGAAGAGGGAGATGAAAGAAGAGAGGAATCCAGTTTAGTTTCAGTTTTGATCAATTCATTTGATTAATATTGAATATTCATATTTTATAGTCATATTTAATAGTCATATTGAATAGTAATATTGAACAGTCATACTGAACATTCATATTGAATAGTCATATTGAATAGTCATACTGAACAGTCAAACTGAACAGTCATACTGAACAGTCATATTTAATAGTCATATCGAATAGTCATATTTGACAGTCATACTGAACAGTCATGCTGAACAGTCACATTGAACAGTCACATTGAACAGTCAAACTGAACAGTCATACTGAACAGTCATACTGAACAGTCATACTGAATATATATATTGAACAGTCATATTGAATAGATATATTGAACAGTCATACTGAACAGTCATATTGAATAGATATATTGAACAGTCATTGAATAGTCATATTGAACAGTCATGCTGAACAGTCATATTGAACAGTCACATTGAACAGTCAAACTGAACAGTCAAGTTTTAAGTTCCTCGGCATACACATCACAGACAAACTGAATTGGTCCACTCACACAGACAGCATCGTGAAGAAGGCGCAGCAGCGCCTCTTCAACCTCAGGAGGCTGAAGAAATTTGGCTTGTCACCAAAAGCACTCACAAACTTCTACAGATGCACAATCGAGAGCATCCTGGCGGGCTGTATCACCGCCTGGTATGGCAACTGCACCGCCCTCAACCGTAAGGCTCTCCAGAGGGTAGTGAGGTCTGCACAACGCATCACCGGGGGCAAACTACCTGCCCTCCAGGACACCTACACCACCCGATGTCACAGGAAGGCCATAAAGATCATCAAGGACATCAACCATCCGAGCCACTGCCTGTTCACCCCGCTATCATCCAGAAGGCGAGGTCAGTACAGGTGCATCAAAGCTGGGACCGAGAGACTGAAAAACAGCTTCTATCTCAAGGCCATCAGACTGTTAAACAGCCACCACTAACACTGAGTGGCTGCTGCCAACACACTGACACTGACTCAACTCCAGCCACTTTAATAATGGGAATTGATGGGAAATGATGTAAATATATCACTAGCCACTTTAAACAATGCTACCTTATATAATGTTACTTACCCTACATTATTCATCTCATATGCATACGTATATACTGTACTCTATATCATCGACTGTATCCTTATGTAATACATGTATCACTAGCCACTTTAAACTATGCCACTTTGTTTACATACTCATCTCATTTGTACATACTGTACTCGATACCATCTACTGTATCTTGCCTATGCTGCTCTGTACCATCACTCATTCATATATCCTTATGTACATATTCTTTATCCCCTTACACTGTGTACAAGACAGTAGTTTTGGAATTGTTAGTTAGATTACTTGTTATTACTGCATTGTTGGAACTAGAAGCACAAGCATTTCGCTACACTCGCATTAACATCTGCTAACCATGTGTATGTGACAAATAAAATTTGATTTGATTTGATCTGCCTTACTGAACAGTCATATTGAATAGATATATTGAACAGTCATATGGAATAGTCATATTGAACAGTCATACTGAACAGTCATATTGAATAGTCATATTGAACAGTCATTAAATAGTAATATTCAATAGTCATATTGAATAGTCATATTGAACAGTCATACTGAACATTCATATTGAATAGTCATACTGAACAGTCATATTGAAAAGTCATTGAACAGTCATACTGAACAGTCATATTTAATAATCATATCGAATAGTCATATTTGGCAGTCATACTGAACAGTCATACTGAACAGTCATATTGAATAGTCATATTGAACAGTCATATTGAATAGTCATATTGAACAGTCATATTGAATAGTCATACTGAACAGTCATACTGAACAGTCATACTGAACAGTCATATTGAACAGTCATATTGAACAGTCATATTGAACAGTCATACTGAACAGTCATAATGAACGGTCATACTGAACAGTCATACTGAACAGTCATATTGAACAGTCATATTGAACAGTCATACTGAACAGTCATATTGAACAGTCATATTGAACAGTCATATTGAACAGTCATACTGAATAGTCATACTGAACAGTCCTACTGAACAGTCATACTGAATAGTTATACTGAACAGTCCTACTGAACAGTCATACTGAACATTGAATAACCACTTACACCACTTACACAAAATCTCTGATTAGAATAGTAATATTTTACAAATATTATTTTTATAACGGTACCAAACACTATGACTCCTAAAATGATATCACATAACCATTTAGTGGAGATATCAAAGATGAGAAAATAAGACATTTTTATCTGTTTTTTGGGCACTGGAGTACAGCAACATGCTGTACTCACCTTCAGTGTTGGGGAGTAGTGACCTACATATAATTCAACTAGTGATTTAACTACATTTTGCAGTAGCTTGGTGGTAGTTGAACTACATTCTACTCTTGGTAGTGCTTTCATTACTTTTGACATGTAGTAGTGTAGCTAACTACTGGAATTAAAATAAAATATGGTTAGGCAAGAATTGTCTTTCTTTTTCAGCATCAGACATGCCTAATTCTCACTTGAAACACAGTTTTCGTGTTTAATGGGCTAAATGACACATTCTGTTAACGTCTGACTCCAGAGTGGTCTGTTCTTGCAATTTGTAGTCTATGACGTTTCAGATTTAGATATGAAAATGTATCACAAAGTAGATTGGATGTAGTGAACTACTTTTTAAACTGTATTTTTCTTAAGGGTAGATTTAGTGTATCTTAACTTCTTCCAGTGTGAAGTAATCTGTAGCTTGGTAAACTATATTTTCCGAGTAGCTTCCCCAACACTGCTCACCGTCTCCGTGGCAACTCCACCTCGCTGTCAACCTCCCCCTCTTCCTCCTCTGAAGACACGCCACGCCTCTGTGGACACAGCAGGGAAAACAGAATGGGTTAGCTAACAGATTCACAGAGATGAAAAGAGAGAGTACATACTGAACATAACTAGCTTCCATTGGGACTGTACCTGTTTGCGTGCGATGGCCGCCCTGTACAGGATAGCTGAGGGAGTGAGATGGCCTGATGCCCCCCGGGGTAACCTCATACCACTCACTCCCTCTTCCTTATCGTCCCCATCGTGGGGCAGGCGTGGGCCGCCCAGCACAGACCCCCTCCCGGCGGCCGCCCCCCTTCCACATGGCGAGTCTGGGCTGCTAGAGAAGGGGAACGAGGCTGCGTCCTCACTGGGCGTGTCGCTGCGTGGGGTGGTCTCTGTGAGGTCATCCAGACCCCCTGCGCCCCCCTCGGACCCCCCTAGGCCTGCGGAGGCGCTCAGGCTGCCGCCCCTCTCAAGCCCCCCAACGGTAGGTTCTGCTTTCCCTTGACCCTCAGCCGCCAGTGTGGTGCAGATGAGGTCCGGGCTGGAGGAGGACAGCTGCCTCTGCTGCTGCTCGTGGCCCAGGGCCCGCAGGGCCACGCTGGGTTCCTGGAGCTGCTTGGAGGGGCCCGTGCTGGAGCTGTTGGCCTGGGCAGGGTTTTCCCCGTCGGGAGAGGGTTGAGTGGCCTTCAGGCCGGCAAGGTCCCCGCTGCTGCCCTTGCCAGGCTTGCGGTGGCGGGTCTTGACCCTACGCGAGCGGCTAGGAGACGTGGAGCCCCTGTTGGAGCAGGAGGGGATAGTGACCTGCATCACAGAGGAATCCATCTTGGGAATGATCACCTCTGACTTGAGGATGTCTGGCCTATGAGAACATAATAGAATAGGAAATGATGGTCAGATGTGAAATAATTGGATAATAAATCTTCAGCTATTTATAATGGTTTCAATCGAGTATTTAGTTTTGCATGATCCACCTCCTTATAGGATTCAGATAAGAACTACGCTTGTCTCCTATGCTTTTGGCTCTCGGAATGAACTCTCACCTCTTTCCAGAGGGCAGTTTCTGTGGGACATTTCTCTTCTTGATGAGTTTGTCCATGGAGTTGGAGGAGCTAGTCTGTCTGGAGCTGTGGTGCTTGAACAGTCCTGGATACTTCTTATCTAAAGACTGCTCTCTCCTAGGAACACATCAATACCATTCATGTTGATTGCATAAGAAATCTAGAAACTAGTCTGTTCTACATATTCTATTTCTATGACTTGTATCCTCTATAACCCGAAATAGCAGAGACTATTTATCAACTCATTTTGAAACACTGCATGTTCAGAAGGTCTATATGCCATAATAGCTGACATGATTCATGTGATAAATTTGACTTTTCTTTATGCAAATGATCCGAGAATTAGCTAAACAACTAAATAAGCATCGAAGTGCTTTGATTGAGGGAGCCACCTACTTCTGCAGCTCTTTCTCTTTGAGCTCCAGCTGCAGCATGACAGCGTTGAGCTCCATGTAGAGGTTGTTGGTCCTCTCCAGCTTCCTCTCATAGTGCTCCCGGATGTCCAGAGCGTGCCTGAATAGAAAAGAGCGCACAAATGACATCATGCTCCGCATGAAAGGATGCAAGAAGTGTGCCCTGAGACTATTATTTTCTATCTCCTTCTTTTTTCTATCTTCAAAGATAGATAAGGGAAGGGCATTGGATAAAAAGGAACGGTAGACATTTGATGTTAGTGAAACTGCCTGTCGACATGACCATGCGATTACTGTACTATAGTTTCACAGCCCATAACAAGGCACTGCCCACTGGGCACACACTGGTTGAATCAATGCTGTGTCCATGTCATTTAAATGAATTGAGTCTGGGCCCAGTGTGTGGTGGTTTTTCTCTGACACTATCCTGGCATAGCATCACTTCCAGCATCTAAAAGGGAAGAGTAACTCTGCCTGTCAGAGTGTCGTGGTACAGACCTGAGCTCCTCTCTGCGCCGGTTGATCAGTTCCTCGTCCAGTCGGTGCAGACAGGTCCCCTCAGACTTAATCTTCTCAAAGTGCTGCTTCACCTCCTCCCGCCACTCAGCCTGCGCAACACACACACACACACACACACACACACACACACACTTAGACACTGGGTATGTGTGTGAGTGTACACATGCATGCACATATTTGTGCACTCATATCTGTCACTTGGGAATGTGTTTGCTTGTGTATGAGTTCATCAGGTTGTGTGAGATATAGTGTAGAGTAGGCTACCTGAGACTTGAAGTATGTCTCCTGTGGGGTGGAGAGTACATCAGCTGAGGCTATATCCAGATGGAGAAGGATCTGACGGAAAGAGGGTCTATTTCTGGGTTTACAGTTCCTGCAAAGCCAAGGAGATATTTTCAGTCAGAGACAACTTTGGTATATCTACTGTATAATCAATATGGTTCTACGTGGGCCAAGTCTTAAAGGTTTAAAAGGACAGAATTTCCCGCTATCTATTTCCACTGCCGCCTCTCACCTCTCTCTCCTCTTTTCCACCATCCCTCTCTTTCCCTCCCTCCATCTCCACTCACCAGCACTGCCTCAGGAGGATTTTGAAGCCGTCTGGGCAGCTCTCGGGGATAGGGAGGTTCAGGCTGTTGTTGCCCACCCCCCAGATGATGGCAGAGGAGTCCACATCCTTATAGGGGACCTCCCCGGTCAGCATCTCCCACAGCACCACCCCGAACGACCTGCAGTTCACAACACTCCTTATGTTAGTGATCACTGAGATGGGATTGCATTGGTCATCTTTTCTATGGCCAAGAATCTTTCACTTACCAGATGTCCACCTTCTCCGATACGGGTTCATTCCGAATGACCTCTGGGGCCATCCAGGCCACCGTACCAGCGAAGGACATCTTCATGCTCTTATCAATGAGCTCCTTGGAGGTGCCGAAGTCAGAGATCTTCACTAGGTCATCATGGGTAATCAGCATACTTCCAAGGGTAGAAAGAAAACCACTATTATTGTAGATGTTCTTAAGCCAGAAATAGCTAAACATTTTATTAGAAAGAGCTCACTGATTCACTTTGGAGACTTCTAGTCTCTATAAGCCAGGGGTGGACGACATACAGCCCGCCGACCGGACTTGGTCCGCGAGCCCATTCAATCCAGCCCACGGGTGGAATTATAATTTTTTGGGGTGTTAAAAAAACACTCCGGGACACTCTTGAACGGACTTGGTTTTGAGTAACAAATCGGTCGCAAAAAAAAATATGTACGGCCCTCGGTTGAATTTGGAAATCGCGATGGGGCCCTCGAGCCAAAATGATTGCCCACACCTGATATAGGCGGACGGTTTTGATAATATCGAGCACATGGACTCACTTGGGGGACTTGAGGTCTCTGTGGATGATCTTGTGGAGGTGCAGGTAGTTCATGCCCCCGGCGATGCCCATGGCCCAGTCAATGAGCAGGGAGGGGGTAATCTTCCTGCCTGCTCTCAGCACCTCGTACAGCTGGCCCTGGGCACAGTACTCCATCAGGATACAGTAGCAGGGAGCCTGGGTGCAGATACCCCTGGGGGACAGAGAGGTAGGGAAGAAGGAATGAAGGGAGGGAGGGACAATGATAAAGAGGAGAATAATAGAGTCAATGTCTGATGATGGCATGATGGTTTGCCTGGTCTAGGCTATAATAGCTCGGACCAACAGTTGGGTATATGTTTATACGTTCTACTACTATAGTCATATACATCTCTACATCTCTGTTCTCTTGGGGTCAGGGTCAGGGAGTTTTTCTCACTTGAAGGTGATGATGTTGGGGTGCTTGAGTTTGCGTAGGTGCTTGATCTCCGTCTCCTTGATGTCCCGGACTTTCTTGACGGCCACATCCTCTCCGTGGAACTTCCCCAAGAAGACCGCCCCCTGGGCCCCGCTGCCAACCCATTGCAGGTCCGAGATCTCTTCAAATGGAACCTCCCAGGATTCTAAGAATGCAACATCAACACAAGGAAGCAGTAAGTGACAGGCAGTGGGTGGCAGACGGCTCTAAGCAAACCAGCTGAGATGTATCATATAAACGACATCATCTGTTGCATTTTAATGGTCCACAAGGGAAAGAGATCTACATACAGTGGGGAGAACAAGTATTTGATACACTGCCGATTTTGCAGGTTTTCCTACTTACAAAGCATGTAGAGGTCTGTCATTGTTATCATAGGTACACTTCATCTGTGAGAGACGGAATCTAAAACAAAAATCCAGAAAATCACATTGTATGATTTTTAAGTAATTAATTAGCATTTTATTGCATGACATAAGTATTTGATTACCTACTAACCAGTAAGAATTCCAGCTCTCACAGACCTGTTAGTTTTTCTTTAAGAAGCCCTCCTGTTCTCCACTCATTACCTGTATTAACTGCACCTGTTTGAACTCATTACCTGTATAAAAGACACCTGTCCACACACTCAATCAAACAGACTCCAACCTCTCCACAATGGCCAAGACCAGAGAGCTGTGTAAGGACATCAGGGATAAAATTGTAGACCTGCACAAGGCTGGGATGGGCTACAGGACAATAGGCAAGTAGCTTGGTGAGAAGGCAACAACTTTTATTTGAAAATGGAAGAAGTTCAAGATGACGATCAATCACCCTTGGTCTAGGGCTCCATGCAAGATCTCACCTTGTGGGGCATCAATGATCATGAGGAAGGTGAGGGATCATCCCAGAACTACACGGCAAGACCTGGTCAATGACCTGAAGAGAGCTGGGACCACAGTCTCAAAGAAAATCATTAGTAACACACTACGACGTCATGGATTAAAATCCTGCAGCGCACGCAAGGTCCGTCTGAAGTTTGCCAATGACCATCTGGATGAACCAGAGGAGGAATGGGAGAAGGTCATGTGGTCTGGTGAGACAAAAATAGAGCTTTTTGGTCTAAACTCCACTCGCCGTGTTTGGAGGAAGAAGAAGGATGAGTACAACCCCAAGAACACCATCCCAACCGTGAAGCATGGAGGTGGAAACATCATTCTTTGGGGATGCTTTTCTGCAAAGGGGACAGGACGACTGCACCGTATTGAGGGGAGGATGGATGGGGCCATGTATCGTGAGATCTTGGCCAACAACCTCCTTCCCTCAGTAAGAGCATTGAAGATGGGTCGTGGCTGGGTCTTCCAGCATGACAACGACCCGAAACATACAACCAGGGCAACTAAGGCGGGGCTCCGTAAGAAGCATCTCAAGGTCCTGGAGTGTCCTAGCCAGTCTCCAGACCTGAACCCAATAGAAAATCTTTGGAGGGAGCTGAAAGTCCGTATTGCCCAGCGACAGCCCCGAAACCTGAAGGATCTGGAGAAGGTCTGTATGGAGGAGTGGGCCAAAATCCCTGCTGCAGTGTGTGCAAACCTGGTCAAGAACTACAGGAAACGTATGATCTCTGTAATTGCAAACAAAGGTTTCTGTACTAAATATTAAGTTCTGCTTTTCTGATGTATCAAATACTTATGTCATGCAATAAAATGCAAATTAATTACTTAAAAATCATACAATGTGATTTTCTGGATTCCGTCTCTCACAGTTGAAGTGTACCTATGATAAAAATTACAGACCTCTACATGCTTTGTAAGTAGGAAAACCTGCAAAATCGGCAGTGTATCAAATACTTGTTCTCCCCACTGTATATATAACTTTCCTATGGAAAAAAGTACTTAATATTGACATATTAATAGGTGTTTTCCCCGTTATAGCATCATAGCTCACAATTGGATCAATATGTGCAGTGTACAGTAAGATTGCAGTTGGAGAGACATGTAGAAGGCAAACAGCTGCACATCTCCCCAGAGCTAATCTCTCATCTCCCATAATCTGTCATAAGAGTACAGTAGATAGATGAATAACTGAGAGTTTGGTCACTGTGAGAAGACAGACGCCAGTAGGCGGAATAAGAGAGACAAGCAGATTAATTCTGCATGAGGTCCACTGAAGTTTTGTGGTCTCAAGGGACCTGCTGCTGTAGAGGCAGCTGTTCTTGTTGTCTCGTCAACCAGCTGTGAATCCACTACCGTAGATAAGACTGTGAATGAGGCTAGTGCAAAGGTAACATCAGCCGCATTATGGCGGAGAGTAGGGGATGGTGGCAGGAAGGCATAGTGAGAGATATAAAAAGAGATAGAAATGTAAGCCATTTTAGTGAATACCCTCCAAAATGAAAAGTAGCAAGGAAGAGCAGCATCTCGAAGTTGAACCTTTTTATTGGATATATAATGCATCACCATGGTTACGGATTTACCTCAACATCTTTACACAGTGAATGACTAACATTTCAAGTGACAATAGATTCAGTATCCTACATGACATCGCCATGTATTTCTGTATTGGTTAAGGTATTCAGTATCCTAAAAGTATACAAAAGTCGTTATTAAACACAGAAGACCTTGTGCTGAAGTGACAAAGAACTGGCTGTTATACTCACTCCACACACCTTCCTGGTTATGCTTGTGTTCGGGGGAGTATGCTTTCCCGATCATGGTCCAGACGGGTTTCAGGCAGCCAAACAGCCCCTCCAGAAACCCTCCACCTCCTTGCTGCATCCGGATGTTGTCTGATTGGCTACGGACGGCCCCAGCCTCCGAGCTAAGCCCTGCCTCTGCCCCGCCCCCACACTGGCAAGCCTCATGCTCGTGTAACTTCAGCACACTGTTGTCAAAGTGGGCCGGGGGCCCGTCACTAGGGGTGGGGCTGCTGCCGCAGGTGTGGGGGCACCCCTCAACCCCGCCTGGCACCCCTGGTGCCCCACCGGTGTCGATGGACAACACGTTGCGGAGGACACACTGGGTGGGGGTCAGGTCGGTCTCGGGGGTGCAGGCAGGGGTGTCTGCATCCAACCTGCGGAAGGGGGGCTCTGAGATGGGGGTGCTGAAGCCTGAGAGAGAGGGGGAGGGGGCGCGGGGCTCATGGAGGCAGGTCCCACTCATCAGGGGGTCCCACAACACAGTAGCCAAGGACGGATGGGAGTACAGAGGGAGAAGGGGAGGCCTGGATGGGGAGAAACAAAAATGAAGAGGGAAGAAAAAATAAAATGAATCACTATAAATCAGTATAATCCATTAATACCTGCTCTTTTGGCTGTTTGGAACTGTCCAGTGCTGAAATATACCTGTATCTCAGTTTCTCATTCAAAATAGTGTTTTCTGAATGTTTGGCCTTGTCAGTATGATACATATACTCTCAGAAAATAGGGTACGGTTAGTGTCAGTGGCATACCACAGTTTTGCGAGCCCCCTCAGGTCTTAAAAATGAAAAAATAAAATCAGACCCTTTACTCAGTACTTTGCTGAAGCACCTTTGGCAGTGATTACAGCCTTGAGTCTTCTTGGGTATGATGCTACAAGCTTGGCAAACCTGTATTGGGGAGTTTCTCCCATTCTTTTCTGCAGATCATTTCAAGCTATGTCAGGTTGGATAGGGAGCGTCACTGAACAGCTATTTTCCGGTCTCTCATCAGATGTTAGATTGGGTTCAAGTCCTGTGTTGTGTTGGCTGTATGCTTAGGGTCATTGGAAGGTCATTGGAAGGTCATTGCAAACTCCAAGCGGACTGTCATGTACCTTTTACTGAGGAGTGTCTTCCGTCTGGCAACTCTACCACAAAGGCCTGATTGGTGGAGTGCAGAAGGAGTTGTCCTTCTGGAAGTTATCCCGTCTCCACAGGTGAACTCTGGAGTTCTGCCAGAGTGACCATTGGGTTCATGGTCACCTCCCTGACCAAGGCTCTTCTCCCCCGATTGATCAGTTTGGCCAGGCGGCTAGCTCTAGGAAGAGTCTTGGCGCTTCCAAACTTTTTTCATTTAAGAATGATTGAGGCTATTCTTCTTGGGGACCTTCAATGCTGCAGAAATGTTTTGGTACTCTTCCCCAGATCTGTGCCTTGACACAATCCTTTCTCTGAGCTCTACGGACAATTCCTTCAACCTCATGGCTTGGTTTTTGCTCTGGCATGCACTGTCAACTGTGGGACCTTATATAGACAGCTGTGTGCCTTTCCAAATCATGTCCAATCAATTGAATTTACCACAGGTGGACTCCAGCCAAGTCGTAGAAACATCTCAAGGATGGTCAATCGAAACAGGATGCACCAAACTCAATTTCGAGTCTCATATCAAAGGGTCTGAATACTTATGTAAATAAGGCATTTTTTATTTTTAATACATTTGCAAAAAAATTCTAAAAACCTGTTTTTGCTTTGTCATTATGGGGTATTTCAATAAGGCTGTACCGTAACAAAATGTGGGAAAAATGGAAGTGGTCTGAATACTTTATGAATGCACTGTATAATCTCACACGGTGCTGTTCTGTACCTTTGTTCTGTACATTTGGGGATAATCTAGTATAATGTAAAAATGTTGTACCCGATATTTGGAATATAAAAGGTACAATCATAGGAGGCATGGCTGAGTCGGGGTGGCATTCAGTTAGTTATTTTTGGCCACCTGTGATTGAAAGTGGTGTACCAGTTTAAGCAGTCTATGGTTATGTTAATTAAAGTTTGAGCATGTCTGCTGCTAGTTCTGACGTCTTTATAAAGGCTTACATAAAAGCATGTGACAATAAAGAGCTGTAATTAATATTTCAGAGACGTTAACCCAACACTGATCAAACTAGTCAAGAGGTATATGGACCTCTTAAGCGTACTGATTAACGTGTTGACTTGACAGTTGCTCGACCCAGGTTCGAGTCCCAGGCTACCCCCACGAATTCACTACACTGGTGTCAGAAGCGGGATGGCGGAGCGGTGTGAACACATGAGGAGCTTGGTATAGAGAAGAGGTACATTTTTTGTCACTTAAAAGGAACACACGGCTTTGTCACTGTGATGGTACTCTAAAAAGGGAAATTTGTACAAACTGCAAGGATATATACCTATAACTAACAAGGGATTTTGCTTACAGGTACCACTACAGTGACAAGCGTTTGGAACCCTTTCAGTACAATTTGGTACCTTCTTTAAGTTTAAGTAGAGTAGAAATGATTGTAATCAAGTCAACTACAAAGGTGTTGTTCACTCAGCAGAAAGACTGTCTGTAACAGACTAAACATCAGACAGATGGGCCTTACTTTGTGGGAGAAGAGAGGGAGAGAGAGAGAAAAAAATAACTACAGGGAATCAAAAAATCTTGCTCTACCTTTCTTTAAAAAAAACACTCCTGTGAGAACAAGTCAACCGTTTCAATGCAATTTCTCCTCAGTAAAGACTCAATTATTCAGTAAACCACATTTTAATATCTATGAATCTATGAACGGGATCGAGGCAGTCAAACAGGGCCAAATCATCTGGAATGGGAAATAGTTTTATGAATGAACCAGGAAGATAGCACTGACTACAGAATAAACCTGACCTTTATCCCCAGGGTGATTCCCTTAGGAGTGTCACCATAGGGCAGGAAAGCCTATATATTTGTTACATTATGGATATGGATAGTACTCTGTTGGAATCAATAAGGATGAGTAAGCTGCTATGCTTCTTCTGGTACTGTATTGTATTGAATGGTCCTGTTACATGCTTGGCTTGACAGTGTTATGCTGCAACCAATTCATTTACAATACTGTACAAGTCATGGCATTGTATCTCCGTAGAATATGACGAAATTGCATAACTAACCCATTGAGGTGTGTGTGTGTGCGTGCGTGCGTGCGCGTGCGCGCGCGCGCGTACGTGTGCGTGTGTGTGTAAGTAAGAGAGAGAGAGAACTGCCACATGTACCCAATTTACATTATACGGCAGCCCCTTACTCTGTACTGCACCACCGCATGAGAATCGCGACGCTCGAGCGAATAGAGAGCGTTAAATGGGAAAAACACTGGGCCACAGTGGGAAGGAGCACTTTCGCTCACAAATGCAGGGAGATCTATCTTTAAATAACCAAGGATGTGATGATGACACTCACTAGCATCACAGTCGACGTGCATGAATTAAAACCCGAACCGTACGAGTCCATCCATGCCAAGTCTAACTGCCGCATCGTCTGTAAATTTACTTAATGTTGGCACCAACACAAACATATTTCGTAATAGATTATCACGCTGCTGCATAAATATGATCTCTCGCATTAATCAGCGATTATGCATTTTCTCCTAGATTGACGTGCTGTTACGCTACAATGTGAACAGAGTACGAACAGAGTACATTGCATGAGGCAAAGACAAACCTACATGAACATCTCATAATGCCTGATTTCCTATTTGATCTATAATACTTGATAGCATGACATTCCCATACCTTTCTGCCTGGTTGATGTCGCGTTGTCAAGTACGGGATGGGTTCAGCTTGCTACATGCGATAATTAAGAACAATTGTCGTTTTTCCTCTCCGGACTTACAGTCGTTTTATTGCGTGAAAGTCCCTTTCCACGAGTTCACGTTATCAGAACGAATCCCAGCGGGCAAATTGTGTTATCAATAACCGGGGAACCATGGAACGTGAGTCGCGCGCTGGGTTGGGGGAGGGAGCTGTCTCCTTCCCAGTGCTGAATTGACGTCACGGAGGAGCAAGCTACCCACAAGGGGGCGCGAATATCGCCCCCACAAAATTGTACAGTGGTTTCCATCTTTTCAGCAACGTTTCATAAACTGTCTTCGAGTCATGTGAGTTCCACTGACTTCTTTGTTCTTTGCTTGAGATGATGCCTTTGGAAATGTTTTGCACACACAATTAATGGTTCAGATACGGTAGGATAACGTGGGGTAACTAGCGCTCTCCAAGAACAATGTCCAATTGCTGACACAAGAAAAGCAAAGTTTGGTAAAACATTTGGAATATGGATGATGGTCATGCTTAGAAAAACAAACTATGAAGGCAAATAAGTGGCTACAGTTTACGCTTTTTTAATCAAATGTTTTTTTTTAAATAAAATATTTTTGGGTAACTTATGTTAAAATATATATTTTTTTTAAATATGTTGAGTGATTAACTAAATTAACTAGTGATTAAGTTAAAGTCCAAGTATCAAATATTGAAATAAAATGGCATCATCTCACTGTTAATATCCTCACTATGATGAGGTTTTGATGTAAGGTCCCTCTTTTTATTGTCCCATCAAATCATGTCCACATCCTAAAGTATCTACAAAATGACTATGTAACTGATTTAAGTTATTTGGACATGATTTAAACATGATTTGGAAAATGCTAATTTAGTCACTATTGACTTACATCAGATCTAACTTAATTAGATTATATATACACAGTACCAGTCAAAAGTTTGGACACACCTACTCATTCAAGGATTTTTCGAGATTTTTTTCTATTTTATAAATAAATAATAGTGAAGACATCAAAACTATTAAATAACACATATGGAATAATGTAGTAACCAAAAATTGTTAAACTAATCCAAATATATGTTATATTTGAGATTCTTCAAAGTAGCCACTTTTGCCTTGAAGACAGCTTTGTACACTATTGGCATTCTCTCAACCAGCTTCACCTGGAATGCTTTTTCAAACGTCTTGAAGGAGTTCACAGCTGAGCACTTGTTGGTTGCTTTTTTTCTTCACTGTGCGGTCCAACTCATCCCAAACCATCTCAATTGGGTGAGGTCAGGTGATTGTGGAGGCCAGGTCATCTGCTGCAGAAATCCATCACTCTCCTCCTTGATCAAATAGGCCTTACACAGCCTGGAAGTGTATTGGGTCATTATCCTGTTGAAAACAAATGATAGTCCCACTAAGCACAAACCAGATAGTATGGCGTATCGCTGCAGAATGCGGTGGTAGCCATGCTGGTTAAGTGTGCCTTGAATTCTAAATAAATTGCTGACAGTGTCACCAGCAAGCACCCCCTCACCATCGCACCTACTCCTCCATGCTTCTCGGTGGGAACCACACATGCGGAGATCATCCGTTCACCTACTCCGCATCTCAAAAGGACACGGCGCTTGGAACCAAAACATTTGACTCATGAGACCAAAGGACAGATTTGCACCAGTCTAATGTCCATTGCTTGTGTTTCTTGGCCCAAGCAAGTCTCTTCTTATTATTATCTTATTACTTATTATTAGTAGTGGTTTCTTTGCAGCAATTGGACCATGAATGCCATATTCACGCAGTCCCCTCTGAACAGTTGATGTTGAGATGTGTCTGTTATTTATTTGGGCTGCAATTTCTGAGGCTGGTCAGTCTAATTAACTTATCCTCTGCAGCAGAGGTAACTCTGGGTCTTCCTTTCCTGTGGCGGTCCTCATGAGAGCCAGTTTCATCATAGCTCTTGATGGTTTTTGCAACGGCAGCTTTCCACGTTTTGAAATTTTGAAATTTTCCCCATTCACTAACCTTCATGTCTTAAAGTAATGATGGACTGTCGTTTCTCTTTGTTTATTTGAGCTGTTCTTGCCATAATATGGACTTGGTATTTGGGATGCATGCCAGCAAAGCCACTACACAACACAACACTAAACAATACATTAATTGCACTCTACCCCTGCTTCACCTGGATATCAGCGGAGCCTTGTCTGGCAGTGAAACAGTTCATTCAGCCTCATTTATTGCCTTTTTTTTAAACAGCTGGTATGGCTGAGTGTTTAAACAAATGTGGTTTCTATTGACAATTGAGATGTGCAAACTATGGCATAAGGGGATTACAAGCGGATAAGAGGCAATCCGTAATTTCGATTACGACATTAATGAGCGAGCTAGGACGGACGTAGTCAATATAACTATTTTAAGTTATACTAAGGTATACTTATACACTTTTGAAGTGTACAGCGACAGAATTCAGAACATGGGCCATTCTTACCGTGTTCTCCCTGTACACCAAGTCAGAACTGTAGGATAAATAAAGGGGGCATATAAGCAGACAATGAAAGCTCTTACAATATTAGATGATTACACTTTTAAAAAAAGGTTATAGGCTACATCTGCACCACCAAGTCAGAACAGTAGGTGAAATTAAGAGGTGAAAATAGACCAAATTATTAGGGTGAGGCACATGGGCTACTAACAGCTTGCTACACAACATACACTCAGTATTACTTTCTTAGCTGCAGTATACATATCTCCCTGGCATATTACATCATTTATGCAGCAGCATACAAGACATTTTTGGACTCACCTTCCCAGCACTCGGGGCACTCGGCTGAGATCATTAACATTTCATATTTATTTATTTTTCCATATTTTCTCATTGTTTCTGTGATCAAAAAATACAATTAACATTTAAATTAAATTATTTAAGAGTCCTGTTTAAGTTGTATTTTAGTATTTTGATACCTTGTGCAAGGTCACTGATAAGCATTCAAAACTTTGTGGATGGAGCCTCCCGAGTGATGCAGCGGTCTAAGACACTGCATCACAGTGCAAACTACATTGTTACAGATGCTAG
Source organism: Oncorhynchus clarkii lewisi (assembly GCF_045791955.1). Classification (NCBI taxonomy): domain Eukaryota; kingdom Metazoa; phylum Chordata; class Actinopteri; order Salmoniformes; family Salmonidae; genus Oncorhynchus; species Oncorhynchus clarkii. The sequence goes on along the minus strand of NC_092155.1, from coordinate 41,585,460 downwards.
TTCTATACCCGTGCTGGCCACGAATGGGAAACCCATGAGGTGATGCACAATTGGCCAGGCATTGTCCGAGTTAGTGGAGGGTTTGGTTGGCCAGGATGTCCTTGTTGCATCGCACTGTAGTGACTCCTGTGTCGAGCCAGGTGCATGCACGCTGACACGGTCGCCAGGTGTACGGTGTTTCCTCTGACATCATTGTTTTGGGGGTGGATGGGTATAATTTGTATGAATAAAATGTATAAGAGCAATATTTAAAATGACTAAATCGGTTAATTTTGTATACATTTATTTAAATTTGCATCGGGCCACTTCTGGGGGGATTCTGGTAAGATGTCGGCAAAGTCGTCTGAATTCCAGTAGACAGAAACGGCCTGATGTACTTGGGCTGATTCTGGGCAGTCATTCATTTTGATTCCGGGCCAAGTCTGAAACCTGATTCCGGAAGAGGGCCGCTTCTGGGCCGATTCCTCATTGCTAGCTGGGTTGTTGGGCTGTGCTCACTTGAACAGAAAGGTGGAACGGCGGTCCTTCGTGTGCAAATTTTGTCTTCAAACTCTCAAAGTCTGCTATTCTCTGGATTTATAACTTGAAAAAAAAAAGGTTGAATCATGATGACGTCAGTGATCTTCAGGTCTTAGCTCTAGAAAGAGGGATGAGTTCCCGATTTACAATTCCGTTGGATGAAAGTTCAAAACGTATTTTCCCAGTCGTAGCTCATTTTTCCCGAGTTCCCAGTTGTCTTGAATTCACTAAAGTCAGATTTTGCAGTTCCGAGTTAACAATTGTTTTGAGCGTGGCACAAATCATGCTTCATTGACAGCATGGCCAATGTTGAATGTTTATAATTTTAAACTAGGAAAAGAGACCCTTATTCTTAGACCTGGGACCACACAGACACAGCCACTCCATTGAATAGCAGTTAGCCACTGATTCCTTCCAAACCACTCATTGTTGAATTTGCGATTTCCAACTTGTTGTGTAATGTTTATGTCCAATGGCCGATGAGCACCAATACATTTTATCTATCATTTCTCTTAATTATTTATCTTCATATGACAAGGATTAAAAAGGATTTGCCAGTAGATTGTCGACTTGATTCATGATGATGACTGCTAGCTAAGATTTTGAAAGTATGATGTTGACATGATCAGTCCAATCAAAGCTACCGTAGATAAAACGTGATTCGATGTCATTTTATCTGTGGCAAGTGACCTTTAGCCTTCTTGGATGGGCACTTCTAATTTAACTCTGTGGCAGCACCCAAGGGGCTAGAATTTTCAATGTCTACCCTTAGACTTGGCTGTGATGTAGTGTCCCCATGAGTGACAGAACACTGAGCCAATCACAGTGCAACTCTCTGCATTTTCTGCTGGCTTGCCCCACCACAACAGAAAACACTGAGCTAGGCTGAAACACCTGCATTTTGGAGCTGCCTTACTCAAGAAAACAACAAAGAGACCACATGTTTGTTTGCAGCTTTATTAACTCAGTGATATTTATATATTGTTTTTACATTGTTTACAAACTGATAGGTGATATGTATTAATGCCAAAATAACATGCAGAACAATGCCAAATAACATGCAGAACAGGCAAGCCCCCCCCCCAAAAAAAAAACCACCCAAAAAAACATGTGAGGTCAAAACCGGTGGGGCCCTGAATGACAGGTCACCACTGCCAACATTCAATGTCTACAATTTGTTTTTACAATTTGTTTGGTTCATCCAGGCCATGTAACAAACAGCATCAGTGTGAACCAGATTATGTGAGTGGAGTTGAGCGGTTGGAAATACAGCACTGCTCAAGTGCTCCAGGTCATTTTCAACGTCTCTGCTACAAACCGCTCTGTGCTCAGAAAAGAAAACTGCCGCTTGATATTTTCTCCATTCATTAAAATCACAATTTAACCAACACCCATCTATTTTTGTGACTACCTGGGCCTACCATTTGGTTTTGAATTATTGAAACCAAATCATATGATTTGAATGAAAAGTGTTTGAATAAACATGAAAAGGTGAATGTAAGAAGTGCACATGTCATTTTAAACAGCATATAAACACTCCAAATAGGTCAGGAGCCAGACAGGGAGCCCAAGAAGGAATGGAAAGGAATTATTTAGGCTATATTATTTATATTATTTCAAGGCTATAGCCTACAAATAAATACATTGTGAAGCATTTGCGAGTGTGACACACACAAAAGGCTGGTAGGAACATAAAGCATTCAACATTATTGTATTAAATCATTGTAGTCTATACATTTCGTATATAGGTTGTGACTTACTTATAATTAAATACAAATTAAACAAAAAATTACATTATTGCCTTTGAATTTATTTTTAGAATACATTTTTAGAAACATGAGTTTGGCCTGTCTGTGGCTTCAGGCTCATGCGATGGTGCCTGGAGATCGGGCCAGTAGCGGAGAGTATCCATTCCACACTTGCAGGATGCTAAACATAATTTTCGCCATTCTTGACAGGCTGGGCAGAGACCCTGAGTTTTGTATTTATTTATATAGGTAGGCCTAAAGGTTTTTTAGGCAAAATAACCCAATCAAAACGGAAAGCTTCTTGAATACCGGCATATACCAAGCCTATTGGGCCAAAATCAACTATGGCCTATTGTATAGATAGATAATAGAACAAACATGAACGAAACGTTTAAGATATGTGTTTTTTTGTTTAGAAACACTTTGCTCAATGACACACATAGTTATCTATCACCTCATTCCTTTCTTTTAGCATGTGAATGTAGTACACCACCATGCCTCAGGACACGTGTCCTTTCAGATTCCATTAGGATTATTTAGTTGTGGACAACTCCCTCTCTTGCTCTCCTCATCATTGTAAGTCATCTTGATTAGGCACATGTGTGTTTTATCAGTTTCTTTATGAAAATATTTAGCTAACTCCAGGTCAGTAGCTAAAGCAAGGGGCTATAGCAGCACAGAAGTAGACTACAAATACATGCTGGGCCGGGCATGCCTAAAGTCGTGAATTAAGCGCTACTGGAGCGGGCGATAAGGCCGACGCTCCAGCCTTTGAGAATCTCGCTCCGAGCTCCTGTCAAACTGGGATCGCTCTGCTCCAGCTCTACCCCCCAACATCTGGTGTGAACAGAAGTAGGATGTAATGCTGCTATTTGTCCGGTAGATGACAGCAGCGCATGCACCACTGGACAAAGTACGTCCGCGTTGTGGAAATTCTCCGTATTGTATGCCTTTTACAGGCCTCCGTAGTTTACGAAACTTTCCTGACGGACGCTCATCTGCGTTTTGAAGCAAACCTAGCTACATTTTACAGGATAAGGAAGGTAGTTAACATCAGCTACATGGGCAACTGAGTAGTTGTTTTTAGTCATTCTCGGTCTAGCTTGCTAGCATGTCTAAATTGCCAATCATAACTAAGCTACTACTAACGTTTAGGACTAGCTAGCAATCTAGCTAACTTCGCTAGCAGCTGCATGTGATGGCTGAATGTTGAGCTTGCTAAATGTGATGTGTCTTTTTTCAGGAGGAATGTGGTTGTGATGTGTTCTTTGGCTCTGTTCCCCCCACCGCTGTCCGGCGATGGAGAGACTTCTCAATACAACGAGTCTAACACAGATCCATCCGTCTGGTTTGAGGTGGGCGGGCTACCGTATCATTGTCAATCCCTACTACTGTTAACCGGGTGGGTAAAATTTGTGGAACGTTCCAACAGGAATCTGTTCCAAAAAACTTCGCAAATAACAAAGGTTGCCAACAAAACAACGCATACAAATTTGAATAGCGGCAGAATAAGATGCCGGGTAGAGAGTGGGCTATTTCATAACGTTTTTCACTCACCACGTTTATTTCCCGAAAAATGTCTTTCCTCACTCTGGTAGCCTATGGGCAAACATTAAGAATAAGATACGGGGTGAGTTGATCATGCTACTTTGTATGCGTTGTTTGTTGGCAACATTGTACTTTACGTTTTTGGAACAGATTCCTGTTGGAACGATCCACAAATTATACCCACCCCTGTTAACTTACTAGTCACCACTAGCTACAGTGTAACTTACCGAGTTGCCACAAACTGTCTGCCAGTGCATTGCTTGGATGTTTAATGTTATCACCTAATATTAGGCTATGGTGTGTGTGGAGAGCAAGAGCTACAGGATGAATAATGTTGTATGTGTTTCCATTTTGCTGTAGGATTCACCTGCTCTGAATCTGTACTTCCCGCGAGAGTCACTGAAGCCTCACAGCCGCCAAGAGAGCAGCAGCAAGTCGGCCTTTAGGGACCACTGTGAGACGCTGTACACGAGGAGTGCAGGGGCTTGGTGTGTGTGTCTCTCTCTCTCTCTCTCTCTCTCTCTCTCTCTCTCTCTCTCTCTCTCTCTCTCTCTCTCTCTCACACTCTCTCACTCTCACACTCACTCACACGCAATTCCGAAGCCCTGTTCACTAATCCCCACCTCTGTCTGTCTGCTAGGCGTGATGCCGGCCTGTCTGGACTCCTAAATGAGATCGCAAACTCCAGTGCAGAGGGTGAGTGCCATGTTATCGTCGTTCTTTCACTGTCACGAAAGTATTACATGCATGCATGCGTGCGCTTTAGATAAGAAATTGTCATGCAAGACTTTGTGTCTTTTTAAAGATGCTCTGTAACATTTTTGTGAGTTAAGGTCAAATTTGATAACCAAACGTGATAAAGGAGCATATTCCTACACCTAAAACTGCTCCAAAACAAATTTATATTCAAACATTTAAATGTTGGCCTCAGCTGACTACTGCATGCCGCCGTTTTGATAACGCATCATCACTGACATCACTTGAATGGTTGGTCTGACAAGCAGCCCCGATTACAATGCATGTTATTAGCCTCATTGAGCATTTTCATTTTGACAATTAAAAACATAGGGAAATAAGTGCCATTTTTAGAAGGCTGTTCCGTTAGAAATTGGTCGTGTAACTTGGCATGAGTGATAAATTGACAAAAATATATACCCTGCAAGGTTGGCTATCCATAGCTAGCCAGCTAGTCCAAACCACAGTAAGCTCAGCTATCATTGATGGATGTTTTTGCCATCTAGTGACGTTAGCGGGACGTCTTGCTACAGTTATTTTTACTATGGACATTGGCAGCATCATTTGTTAGGTCTCACCAATAGCTGCCATTGATTTAACAGGAGTGGACACTGTTAACAACCCTGCATATTGGTAGCTAACTCTTTCAGAACAGACGGACACCTAACCATCTTGCATTGACTGAATACTCGCTTTTCTAGCCCAGGTATCTAGCTAGCCTCTCCTAGGTTTGGCACATCTGAAGTCCCTCACTGCAAACCATATTGAATACCGTTTTAATGTGTAGTGTACATGATCTGCCAGCAAAAGTGACTTCGTCATTGTGGGCATTACCGTGCAGTTAGCCTGTTGGCTAGCTTTGGCTAACGCAGTTCGTCCCGTTACCCATGTCAAAACTACTGTAATGTTTAACACAGCTAGAGCTTACCCTCCGAATGAACACAAAAACATGTGTAAGTGGATTTTTGAATGAACAATAGGCGCTTATTCGATGCTAGCTACCTGCTTTGAATGTGATTGTATACGTCATGCATTTAGCTAGTTTACTAATGACGGGTAACAGTAGATCTTGATGCCTCTGCCCATGTAATGTAGCCAAGTTGAATGTGCTCATATATGCAAATGCATTTTTGACCGGACTATACAGGCTTGTTATTGGGGTTGTGAGTATTTGGTTGTTTTTCGATCTCAAATTGGTTGTTTTAGCTTTTCTTTTATTCACTTGTTTGATTATGGCTGCTCCTGAGTGGCGCAGAGGTCTAAGGCACTGCATCTCAGTGCAAGAGGCGTCACTCCAGTCCCTGGTTCGAATCCAGGCTGCGTCACATCCGTCCGTGATTGGCAGTCCCATAGGGCGGCGCATAATTGGCCCAGCGTTGTCTGGGGTTTGGCCTGGGGTAGGCCGTCATAGTAAATAAGAATTTGTTCTTAACTGATTTGCCTAGTTAAATAAAGGTTACATTTTTTAAAATAAAATAAAACATCTCTCGAAAAACGTGTAATATTATGTTCTAAAAGCATTTTCATACCATCACGTTCAACAAGGTTACCTAACCTCGACATGTAAACCAATGTTACAGGTTGATTTGAGTGTTTCAGTCCATCTTCTAATTGAGTGTGTTCCCAGTGCCCAAGTGGCTAGGGGTGAGCTCGAGCTGTGTCCTGGCCTTGCTACGCTGGGTTTCCTCCTTCCACAGCTCTCTGTTTCCTCACCTAACAGTAAGTGGTCCAGTCTGTCGTTTCACATGGCTAATTCTCAGGCAGTTCCAATCAAACAATACAGAACTTACCGGGGTGTGTTGGATTCTGCAGGCTTCTCTAAGTGACTGTCATTATTTTGCCCTTTGTCTTCAGTTGAGCAGCGAGGAAATGACCGCCGAGTTTTCCCAAGTGCTGGACTGGTAAGACTACCTTATTTAGTTGATGAATCCCCAATCGGATCCTTAAATATACTCTCTCTTATGTTGTGTATGTCCTTGTCAAATGTGAGGTATTTGTTTACTTTCACATAAGCATGCTCTCTGAAATCATGGCTGAAGTATGCTATGTATCTGTAGTTGTCCTCCTGTTCTTGCTCCCTGTGTCTCAGGTCGGACTGTGCAGTGCGGGGCTTTGCCTGGCACCCACACACTCAGAAGTGTGCCGTGGCCCTTTCAGACGATTCCATCAAGATCTACAACCCCAAGAGGTTAAGTCTGTCGCAATGGTGCTCTCTCTCTCTCTCTCTCTCTCTGTGTGTGTCAGTGACTATCAAACTCTACGGGCTTTGGATGAAACCTACAGTGCATTCGGAAAGTATTCAGACCCCTTGACAACTTCCATGTTTTGTAACGTTACAGCGTTATTATAACATTTGATTAGATAAAACATTTTCCTCATCAATCTACGTACAGTACCCAATAATGAGAAAGTGAAAATGTTTGCAACTGTTGCAAAAGTATTCAGACTCTTTGCTATGAGCCTCGAAATTGAGCTCCGGTGCATCCTGTTTCCATTGATCAGCCTTGAGAAGTTTCTACAACTTGATTGGAGTCCACCTGTAGTAAATTCAATTGATTGGACATGATTTGATAAGGCACACACGTGTCTATATAAGGTCCCACAGTTGACAATGCATGTCAGAGCAAATACCAAGCCATGAGATCGTAGGACGTGTCCGTAGAGCGCTGAGATAGGATTGTGTCGGGGCACAGATCTAGTGAAGGGTATCAAAAAAATGTCTGCAGCATTGAAGGTCCCCAAGAACACAGTGGCCTCCATCATTCTTAAATGGAATAAGTTTGGAACCACCAAGACTCTTCCTAGAGCTGGCCGCGGGGCCAAACTGAGCAATTGGGGAGAAGGTCCTTGGTCAGGAGGTCCAGAGTTCCACTGTGAATAATGGGAGAACCTTCCAGAATGACAACCATCTCTGCAGCACTCCATCAATCAGGCCTTTATGGTAGAGTCACCAGACTGAAGCCACTCCTCAGTAAAAGAGTTTGCCAAAAGGCAACATCACGTCTGGAGGAAACCTGGAACCATCCCTACGGTGAAGCAGGGTGGTGGCAGCATCATGCTGTGGGGATGTTTTCCAGTGGCAGGGACTGGGAGACTAGCCAGGATCGAGGGAAAGATGAACAGAGGAAAGTACAGAGAGATCCTTGATGAAAACCTGCTCGAAAGCACTCAGGACCTCAGACTGGGGCGAAGGTTCACCTTCCAACAAGACAACGACCCTAAGCACACAGCCAAGACAACGCAGGAGTGGCTTTGAAGTCTCTGAATGTCCTTGAGTGGCCCAGCCAGAGCCTGGACTTGAACCTGATCGAATATCTCTGGAGAGACCTGAAAATAGCTGTGCAGCGACACTCCCCATCCAACCTGACAGAACTTGAGAGGATCTGCAGAGAAGAATGGGAGAAACTCCCCAAATACAGGTGTGCCAAGCTTGTAGCGTCATATCCAAGAAGACTCAAGGCTGTAATCGCTGCCCGTCCTGTTTGTACATTGTCATTACGGGGTATATTGTGTAGATTAATGAGGACAAAAAAACCAACTGAATCCATTTTAGAATAAGACTTTAGCGTAACAATATGGAATAAGTCAAGGGGACATACTTTCCGAATGCACTGTATGTCCTCAATCATATTGTCAGACCAGCCTAGTGCAGTGCAGTGTTTAAACTATGGCACCGTTCCTGCAGTGTTTACGTACGGTTTGTGAGTGAAATTATCTCTTCTCTGTCTCCCTGCCTTGGTCTCTCTGTCTCTCGCACATTCTCTCTCCTCAGTGCTACTACTCCCACCCTGAAGCACCGTCTGCAGCGCAGTGTGGCGGCTCTGCAGTGGAAGCCTTTGTGTGCGTCTGCCCTGGCCGTCGCCTGTCACAACTGCCTGCTTGTCTGGCACGTGGACCCCACCTCACTTTCTACCAGGTACACACACACACACTTGTGTGCATTATAGAGTCATTTCTATGTCTTGAATGTTCTTCTTCCTCTGCCCTCCCTTTTTCTCTCTCAATCTTGTTTTGGTTTCCCTCCCTCTCACAGGCCTTCCTCTGGCTGTGCCCAGGTCCTGTCTCACCCAGGCCATTCCCCCGTCACGTCCGTCGCATGGTCACCTAACGGACCGCTCCTGGTGTCGGCCTCTCCCAGGGACACTGCCATGCTGGTAGGAATCGTCTCAATCCACACACACACACAGGATCTGCTACTCGGCTGGTAAAGTATTTTACTGTGATGTCGTAAGGGCTTTGTGACTCTGGTCTGTCTCTCTCCTTCTCGCCGTCTCCTCTCTGTCAGGTGTGGGACGTCGCTGTTGAGAGCTGTGTGCCTCTCCACCGCGTGGGAGGGGGAGGAGTCACGTACCTGTCCTGGTCTCCCGATGGCAGTCGTGTGCTGGCAGCTACACCCTCCTCCCTCTTCAGGTCAGAGACGGTAGCTTCATTCTTCGTGTAGTGTTGGTTGGCTGTTTCTGTATTACTGTATGTGTGTGTTATTTATGTGTTTGTGTTGCTGCAGGGTTTGGGAAACCAGGATGTGGACTTGTGAGCGGTGGCCTAGTCTGAAGGGACGCTGTCAGGTGAGATTGTGTGTGTGATTGTGTGTGTGTGTGTCTGGCTAACTGTCTCTCTGTAACTGTCTAGTCTGGCTGTTGGAGTCCTGATGGGAGTCGGCTGCTCTTCAGTGTGCAAGGAGAGACCGTCATCTATGCCCTGACCTTCACTGACAACCCAGGTACACACACACACACTATTCCATGTACAATATGAGGCACTTCAACCTTTTTATAGTTGTTTACACTGTGCTGTGTGCTTGCGTTTGTTTTGATGTGTGTTCTCCTCTTTGTCCACTAGGAGTGCCCTTAATGATGTCAGGTGGGCCAAAGGCAGCAACAGTGGTGGCCGACCTGTCCGAGACCACCTTAAATACACCTGACGGAGATATCATGTAAGGAAAGGCCCGGGTTAACTAGTCCTTTACTTCACTAGTTGTCGATTACCCTCACCGATTGGATTGTTGCGTTTGTCTATGTGTCAGGGTCGGAGGAGAGATCCAGTCATTGGCGTGGGATCCGAGAGGAGAGCGTCTAGCCGTGCATGTCAAAGGTCAGGCTTGTTCTGTCTCTTCCCACTTTCTCCGACTTGAGAGATTGTGTGTGTTTTGACGTCTTCTCTCCTCCGCTCACTTCCTCCCTCTCATCGGCTCCGCCAGGAGACGCCGGAGCAGGCCGCCCTGCCATGATCGCAGTGTTCAAGACTCAAATCAGCCCCGCTTTTAAGCTTCTGCCATGGTATGTGCTCTAGTATGTTACATTGCCAGGAAGGTATCTCAGTGGTAATCAGTTGTTTGTATCTCAGTGGTAATAACTGTGTGTGTGTGTCAGTGGTTTTGTCCAGGGGGAGGCCGGGACAGAGCCCAGACTGATGCAGTTTAACCCCAACTACCAGCATGGAGCCCAGCTCACTGTGGTTAGTCTCTCTTCAAACTCTTCTCTTTACAGTCGCGGGCCTCCAGTCATTTAGACGACGCCTCACAGTGCTGCTTAAACTGGTCTTAATAAAGCTAGAGTTCACTGATAAACTTGAAATGTAGAGCTGTTTTCAAACCTCAAGTTGTTTCTGCCTTAATTCCATTCGTATGGGGAGACATGGGCAACATAAAATGGTACATGGCCCACACACACACATTCCCTTTTACATGGCTGTTGTTGTACAGTAGTGCATCAGTTACTAGAGCAACAGATGTAGTGAGGTGTAACTTAACTCATCCTAGTGACTGTAGTGAATTCTCTCTCTACAGTGTTGGTCCAATGGGAAGATTACCCACGTGCCTTTCTGCTTTATGAGTGCTGGTAATCCCCAGCCTGGCCTGGGAGGCAGCCCGTCTCTCCCCCTGACCCAGGGCAGACCAGCCGACTACAACAACCAGACTCTCTACACAGAACTCATCTCCTGACCACACACCCACACATACACACACTCAAACTAACACAGAAACCATATTTCAGTACAATTTATACTTTTTTTTTTTACACACTTTCTAAATAAACGTGCACAAAGTGTAATGCAAGTTGTGAATGATTGTCTTTTTGAATTCCTAGACCAAGACATGGTAAGGGGGTTGGTGGAATGGGGTTAAGGTCTAGGCAGCGCTGGCCCGTTCTTTCAAAAGAGATAAACAAGGTGATTGGGAGTTTGGAGCGTTTGGAGATTTTCATTAGCCCATCCGTGACAAGGATCGATGAATTGTGCATTCCGAGATGCCGTTCTGCACCCCGCTGTTGTACTGTCCCATTATTTGTCTGTGGCCCGCCTGTTCGCTTGTGCGATTCCTGCCATTCTCCTTCGACCTCTCCTCAACAAGCTGTTTTCACCCACAGGACTGCTGCTGACTGGATGATTTCTGTTTGTCGCTCCATTCTCTGTAAACCCTAGACACAGTCATATGTGGAAAAACCCAGGAGGGTGGCAGCTTCTGAGATACTGGATCCGACGCACCTTAGGTCACTCATTTTGCCCATTTTAACATTAAATCGAACAGGAACTGAATGCCCCGATGCCTGTCTGCCTGCTTTATATAGCAAGCAACATGACTCACTGTCTGTAGGAGCGATCTATTTTTGTGAATGGGGGTGGTGTACCTAATAAACTGTCCGGTGAGTGTATATGATCATATACAACTGGAATCAATGTTTGACATTATTCAGTTCTTGTCATACTGCATCTGTTTGGGGTTCTTGCGGTCAATTTGCAGTCTACAGATTATTTATAATAATGTTCTGGCCCCCTGACTTCGCTCAAGAAAAAATCATCCCGCGGCTGAATCTATTTGAGGATCCCTGTCTAAGTTAATCAAGTCTACTGTATATTCTCTTAATCTATGTTTATCTTGGCAATAATGTTTTCAATCTTTAAAAAAACAAAAACAACCTGGCATTAATGGTATAGCTTTGCTTTCGGTCAATAACTCGAAAAGATGTAGGTCTACAACGATGATATTTGTGATTTTCAATGTAGGTTTGTAATGAGAATAATTTCCCTTTAAGAAGATATCACTGTTTAGTCTCCAGTCTAATTTTTATTGCCCAGCAGAAAGATATGGAAAGATGTTGTGGGGAAAGCACACAACGGCAAACACCTATGTCAACGTGTTGACGCGTCAGTAAGACATTACTGTTAATAAACAAAATACTTCACAATTCCATTCAGCACAATTTCTTTATTTATTCTTATTAATTCAAACAAACAGAAGCCAACCATGCCCGGCCCAACCCTGAAACCGGTGAATGATTACAGACAGTACTTTCATTCCTGTGTAATGAGATTTTCTCATAGCTAAAACACACACTCACGCACAGTCTCGCATACTCACACACGTACCATGCACTCACAAACATAAAAAAAGTTAACTGAACTCCCAAGAAATACAACTACAACAAAAACCTTAAAGTATACAGACCTTGGGTTCAGTTACCAAAAAAAAAGCTATTCAACTCCCATGCCATGTCCGTACTTTCTCAAAAGAAACGCAATTAAAAATCAACTTCATTGTTACTTGGTTTTTCCTTTTTATTTCCAATTTACATCAATTAAAAGTGTACCAAAATAAAAACAGACAAATGATCATGATCATAATAAAAATGAGTAACAACAAAAGAAATGACACACCCTCTCACACACGACGAGCCACCCTGGTTGTTTTGGGTAGCTCTCCTTGGAGTCCCGTGATTCTATTTGTGGGGCGTAGACTCCATAGGAGAATATCCAGAGTCACTTGGTTCCCTGCCTTGAATGGCTGCACCTGTCGTCCGAGGTGGGGTGTGTGTGTGTGTGGTGTGTGAGGCTAGTGGGGGTTTGGGGGAACAATGACTGAATTCTAGAACTCATAGCACCTTCTGAAGACAGCAAAGCAAAGATAGCTGTTCAGCACCAGTTCCACCCGGAAGCTCATTTTGGTCAGCTCAAGATTTAAGGTCAACTTTTTCACTTTGTTTTTCAGCGTGAGGTAGCTTTAAACAATCCGGATGACTACAACAAGACTGATTTAATTTCCCAAATTTTATTAGAATTTTTTGGGGGGGGGTTTGTTTGTCAACCGAGTAAGACATTTTCCTCTAATGGGCAATAAAGGGGTAAAGGACAAGGAAAAACATATCCCAAATGTAACCTCACTTTCCAAAAAGTGTTGGTGTGCATATAGACACATGTACACACATAATGTGGAAATATATATAAAATCATCTGGTTGTTTATAAACACAGACTTTTACAACAATAGAACCAAGTATTTTTAATACACAGTAAAAGTTTAGCTCCTGGTCTTGATGGTTAAAAAAAACACATTTTGAAGCACCTTATAATTACTGAAAATATTTTTTGGTCTACATTGATTCAAAATGGCGTATTTGTAGCTAGGTCGGAGAGGGAGGTGGAGTGGGAGGTTCTAGGTGTTCTGTAGTGGGAGGAGCTTGTGCTGTTCTTATGGTTAAGCCCCCCCCCCCAGTCCCACTGTACCTCATCTATGCCCCTTTAAAGTTTAGACAATAAATAAGTGACATCGAGTCATGTTTCTGTTTCTCCATCACTCGTCCCTTGGCCTGGTCCCTTTTCCTTCCGGCTCAAACTCATTCCCACCGACTGTGGGCCACAGGAAACACAACTGGGGAATGCTGGAATTACGTACGGATATTGCTGGTGTCTTTCAGTGCTAACATCCAGGGTGTACAACTTGGAGAGCACTTCTTTGTAAGAGAGAATATCAATTATCATTTTTTTTTTTTAGTTCCGGTCTTCTTTTTTTGGATCGTGTATTGTTTCATAGTTATTTCTTTCATGTTTTAGTTTTTTTTTCTCGTCTTGTTTGTCCCACTTTTACAAGAAGCAGACTGCGCCCACGTCCACGCCAAACTCCTGGTCCGCTCCTCCGATGTCCATAGGAGCAATGTCCACGATGGGCAGACGGGAGGTCTTCTGTGTTTTGTACTCGAAGACAGTCTTGCCCCACTGGCCTGTGTGTTTCTGTGGGACGACAACGATATGTGTTGAAACACTGTACATTCCCATAGGCTACAATGACAGATTTGTTTTGTTTGTTTACTGTGAAACTGGACTGTGCCTTCCCCAATAGGTCCTACTTTACTATGTCCATCTTTCCCCCTGTCCCTACTTTGACAGTGCCTATTCCCCTCACCTTGCAGCCGTCCTCCGCCACGCTGTAGGTGAAGCGGCTGTTGCCCTCAGCTCGGATCTCCACGTCGTTGGAGCCCTGGAGCAGCAGAGCCTTCTTCAGGTTGCCCGTGGATGCGTCCATATAGGCCACGCTGTTCTTGCAGTGGTAGGTGAGGCTCTGAGACGCTTCCGTGGACAGCAGCCTCAGGAAGGTCAGCTGGATACTGGCGGCGTTGGTACCGTCCTCAGCGTAGCTGAACTGTGGAGGGAGCCAGAGAAGGAAGAGCTTAGGGTTAAACGGGACACGGGGCAAGGAAGGCGTGGAGGAGGTCATGGAGGTCACACACAGGTTTATGGGTGGTAGGATTTTATGTGATGTCTAGAACTTATCTGCAAGCCGGAAATATAGGTTCAGTCTGCAATTCATAAAAATAAACACTGAGAGGAAGTGCTTTACTCGTTGATCAGGGTAACCCTTGAAACGAAGTTGCCCTACTGAAGCAGTAGCCGTATTTCGCTCAAACGTGCCAGTGAAGTGATTATTCATGTCGAGACTCACGTGGAATCCTCCATTCATGGTCTCTCCGAACCAGACGTGTTTGCGGTCCTTGCTCTTGCTTGTCCACCAGTTCTTGTGCGGCACGTTGGCTATGCTGGGGTACACGCAGGTCTCGCCGGTCTCCATGTTGCAGAAGACCTTGATGGCGTCAGCTGTGCTGCCAATGTTCGGGTCCACCCAGTAGTTACCTGGCGAACAGGAGGGGGAGAGGACAAATGGTTCAAACCTTAGCATGGTTTGGACTGATCACGTTGTACACATCTGTGGTCTTTCCTTTCCATTCACTCTCTCTTCTCCCTCTCCTCTAACCATTCCCCCACTCACCACTCTTCCATTCGGGGTGGGACAGTTTGATGTCTCTGCAGGTGCGGGCGGGGTTCTTCTGGCTACCGTCGGGGCTGCGCAGGTTCTCGATCTGGTAGTTGAGGGACTTGAGTGTGGAGTCCACCTCCACGTCGTGCTGCCTCAGGGAGCTTGATGCCTCATCAGCCCTCATGTACCTCAGGGGATCCGGAGACTTCTCTGGCTGAGACAGGCCAGCGAAGGCAGACATGTCGATGCCAGGGCCGGGAGGACCAGGAGGACCAGGGGGTCCGGGGTTACCAGGAGGACCCTGAAGGAGAAGAGGAGACGATTGTTACAAGGTGGGACTACATGAAGACAAACATATTTGCTGCTATATGCTATAAATGTTGCCAAGCGTTACTCACAGCAGCACCAGTCTCTCCAGAACGACCACGAGGCCCAGAGGGTCCGAGGGGTCCTGGGGTACCGTTAGATCCATCCTTACCAGCGGGACCGGCTGGGCCAGGGGGTCCCTGAGGAGGTAGATAGGGTGGGGTCAGTCACAGCTCACACACATGGATGCTAGCATAGCATGTATGAATGGGAGTCTCTTTGTAGAGGGGCTGGATTCACAGTTAGTTTGAAACTTTTACCGGATGTAACATTGTTCATGTTCAATTGTCCTACAGTGTACACTCTTTAATTCAAAAACAACCTGCTTATCGGACATTACAAACTTAGCAGCTACACTAGATGACCAAAAGTATGTGGACACCTGCTCGTCGAACATCTCATTCCAAAATCTTGGGCATTAATATGGAGTTGGTCCCCCCTTTGCTGCTATAACAGCCTCTACTTCTCTGGGAAGGCTTTCCACTCACTAGATGTTAGAAAATTGCTGAGGGGATTTGCTTCCATTTAGCCACAAGAGCCTCAGTGAGAAGGGGCACTGATGTTTATCACTTAGGCCTGGTTCGCAGTTTACCTTTAAATTCATCCCAAAGGTGTTAGATGGAGTTGAGGTCAGGGCTCTGTGCAGGCCAGTCAAGTTCTTCCACACCGATCTTGACTAACCATTTCTGTATGGACCTCGATTTGTGCACAGGGGCATTGTCATTCCTGAAACAGGGAAGGCTGCTCGGCCATGGAAACCCATTTCATGAAGCTCTCGACAAACAGTTATTGTGC
This sequence comes from Oncorhynchus clarkii lewisi, assembly GCF_045791955.1. Lineage (NCBI taxonomy): Eukaryota > Metazoa > Chordata > Actinopteri > Salmoniformes > Salmonidae > Oncorhynchus > Oncorhynchus clarkii. The sequence goes on along the minus strand of NC_092155.1, from coordinate 41,569,726 downwards.
TGACGTTGCTTCCAGAGGCAGTTTGGAACTCGGAAGTGAGTGTTGCAACCGAGAAACAGACGATTATTATGCGCTACGCGCTTCAGCACTCGGCGGTCCCGTTCTGTGAGCTTGTGTGGCCTACCGCATCGCGGTTGAGCCGTTGTTGCGCCTAGACTTTTCCACTTCACAATAACAGCACTTACAGTTGACCAGGGCAGACATCTAATGAACTGACTTGTTGGAAAGGTGGCATCCTATAACGGTGACACGTTGAAAATCACTGAGCTCTTCAGTAAGACCATTCTAATGGCAATGTTTGTCAAAGGAGATTGCATGGCTGTGTGCTCGATTTTATACAACTGTCAGCAGCGGGTGTGGCTGAAATAGCCGAATCCACTCATTTGAAGGGGTGTCCACATACTTTTGTATATGTAGTGTAGCTCTCTATGGGTGATAATTATTCACATCCCTTTCCTCTTCTTTATCATGTAATTAATCTTTATGCGTATATTTTTTAAGTAGTAGCCTCTCCTGTCTTGTCTTCCTCTCTGCCACTACATGTGGTAATCACAAAAGCATTAGCCTTCCCTGTTATCCTAGGACAGACTAATTAAAACACAGTAGCCATTCTCATCCTCTACCTTATCACAGTGTTGGAGGATTATAAAAAAAAAACTAGCCTTTGACCCTCATTATTATATCACGGGATAACTACTGTATAGGAGTAGTCCTTTTGTCTTATCATAAGTCTGGAGGGATTAGAGAAGTGTTCTGTCCTTCCCTCTCGCCTGGACTCACTTTAGCGCCACTAGGTCCGGCAGGTCCAGCAGCTCCCTGGTCTCCAGCGGAGCCCTGTTAGTTTAGACAAAGACGACTGGAAGTCAGGGAACAGAACTTATTCCACACGCAGAAGTGTCATGAATACAGATCTATGAAGATGGAGAGGTATAATGGCTAAAGGTCCAGCGTGGCCAGAGGACTTGGGTGACTTACGGGAGGTCCGGGAAGACCCTGCAGACCGGTGAAGCCACGGTGTCCCTTCTGTCCCCTCTCTCCTGTCTCGCCAGCCTCTCCCTTGTCTCCACGGGGTCCTTGGGGTCCCTGATTTAGAGAGGCAGAGTGTGTCAATCAGCTCAGCAAAAAAAAGGGTGTGCCAATGCCGGTGCAGCTACAGTTGGTAATAGTTCACTAGAGAATGGTGTGTGTGTTTCAAAATGAGCGATGTTGAAACTCACAGCCATTCCTCTAGCGCCAGCTGGTCCAGCGGGTCCGGCAGGTCCTTGAGCACCCTAAAAACAAGAGTGAGGTTCTTCCCATTAGACAGGCTAACAACACCCAAACCAGTGTGAATTACAAAACACTGACATTTATCTCATTCATATTGTGTCTAGTTTTGTATGGGTACTCACTCCCTCTCCTCTGTCTCCCTGCTTGCCCAGGGGGCCGACAGGGCCGGGGGCACCGGGAGCGCCCGGGGCACCAGGAGCACCAGCAGGACCAGTGTTACCACGCTCACCCTACAGGGGGAGAGAAGATCATAGGATATAAGGCCATCAAAGCGCATATGATAGCTTATCCATCAATTGGATTGATTGGTTTAGACTGATTGGTCTGATTGGTGTATAATGCAGGTGTCTCACCTTGACTCCAGTGGATCCATCTCTACCAGGGGGTCCATCAGATCCAGCGTTGCCCTGTAAGGTAGAGACAGAGATTTAATCATTCATTGAAATGTATTGCTTTTTTGTTGGTTGCGGTTGTTGTTGTTAGTGCTGTGGTCATTGTTTACAATTCTGCTTGGCGGTTATTGTGACTGTGTGGGGGAGGGAAGTTCTTGTTTTTGGAGGCTGCTGTTGTTGTGTGGTGATTATTGATATTTATGTTAATGTTGTTGTTGCTTATGCTGCTGCTGTCGTTGCTATGGTTCTTGCAGTGGCTCAATTCAGAGGTGTAATTATATTGGCCAGCAGGTGGCACTATAGTGCAGCTTTGGCCCACACCTCTGTCATTGCTGTGTGCAGCTGCAGTGGCCTATAATTGTTGTGGTTGTTGTTGTTGTGGCCTTTGCTGCTGTGTTTTAGTTCTGACCTCTCTTCCGGGCTCTCCTGCAGGTCCAGACAGTCCAGGGGGTCCCACAGGGCCAGGCGGTCCACGGTCACCACCAGCACCAGAAGCTCCCTGCTTACCGGGCTCTCCCTGGGACACACAGAACATGGACATCAGACTCACCATCAAGTGTCAGATGTCACCACAGTCCAATTATATCTGATGTCAATAACTGCAACGATGTAACATGCGACTGACTAGTCAATGGACTCATGGACTTCAATATTGATCCGCATGGTAAGTAGGACATCAGCACGGTCTAAAAGCCCCTAGCTGGTAAGAAAAGCATCAAAACCCCCAATATGACGTAGTATGATGGACACTTAGTTCTGAATGCATCTCAGTTACAGCCAATTGGTCACTGAGTGATCGACTTCTTTGTGACCGTTTTAAGGAGAAAGAAGTCTGGGTATAGATCTGTCATATTGAATGTATGTGGATATCAGGACTCCATGATATTACACAGGCAATCACTCCAGGCATCCCATATATGATTTTAGGGGACATATGTTGTTTAGTTACCGCTCAATGGTGCATGAGTAGTGGGAGTTATATGAGCCTGGACTTAGAAGGTTCTCAGGCCAATTGTCATTCATATTTTCTATCACTATATGTGGGTATGTCAGCTTATAGAGAGACCTTAACTTACAACTGGACCAGTAAGGGCAATGGTTCTCTAACACTGACCTGGCTTTCAAAGTTCACCTCTTTTCCTGATTCAGAAAATACTGTGACAATTTTTTACTCACACTAATCATAGCCTAATTCAAGTGTGGTAGTTATTATCAGGGGTGAGGTACTCACAGACGGTCCAGGAAGACCAGGGAAGCCCCTCTCTCCACGCTGCCCAGGCAGACCAACAATACCACGAGACCCAGCCAGACCATGGGGACCTGAAGGACCATCAGGGCCCTAGAAATGGAGGAGACAATTAGGTCAAAGTTCACTACATTGACTTTACAACCCCAGCTCATCGAGTGCATAACTCCAGTTCCAGAAAAATCAGGCACATTTTAAATGAAGTGGTTGACTATCAAGGTGGGTGAGTTGGTGTTACCAGGCCGACAAGGTACATCCATAAAGCTTAAAGTAACTGTTCAGTGAAAATCTCACTTTTTAAACGTTTATATTCGGTTAACTCATACCCAGATAATGTTGCTGACTCGTATTTGTGGCCAAAGCTTAAATTGGAGAAAAGACACTTCCAAAACACCACCTCAAACTTGTGTCGTAAACAGACCATTTCAAAAAATGCTTGCTATTTCCTCGTAGAGAATGCCTCATTGGATGAGCTGGCCAATCAGCGGTCTACTTTTTATGACCGGTATACGCCCACACCATTCCAAGACAAGCTGCTTTTTAACATACTTAATTCAAAATGTTTGGAAGGAAAGTATTTCACTCATTGTAATTAATTAAAGGTCAGATTTCCTAGAAATCTGGAAACACTGGACAGTAACTTTAAGAGGCTGGGTGGCATTACCTCCGTGAGATATCATTTAGCCAATGTAAGAGTGGATGGGGTAGACTCACAGGGGGGCCGTCTTCGCCAGCATCTCCCTTCTCGCCAGGGGCTCCAGCAACTCCACGCAGCCCGGCATCTCCCTGTCTTCCTGGGGTGCCAGCGTCACCGCGAACTCCCTTAGGACCGTCTTTACCAGCAGGACCAGCGGGGCCAGCAGCACCAGGGTTACCCTGAGAGAGGGAACAGAGAGATGCAGCATTTTTTCAATCACACACATATACACAGGTAATCTGAATGAAAATATGCATTTCTGTTGTCTTTGGAAGAATTGTGAGGATGTGATACTCACATTGGGACCGGGAGATCCAACTCTTCCAGCAGCACCAGGGAAACCAGTAGCACCCTACCAACAAGAAAGGGACAAGACAATATTTCAATAACAGAACATACCATGTGATATTTTCACTTACTATTGGGTAATAATCTCTTATCATTGGAACTGTTGACTTACAGCGCCACCCTGGGCACCGCGGCCTCCTTTAGATCCAGAAACACCAGTGGGACCCTGGAACAAAAAGCAACAATAAACACAATTAGACAAAGAAACAAGAGAACAATGAAACAAGAAGTGCATCAATTGTGTTCTCTCCATTTCTTTTTTCTCCAAATGGTAATGTCTTGGGTCATAAGATATCTGTCTCAGGGACATACAGGTTTTTTGGTATCTCAAAGTGCATTTCGATGGGTACCTACCACAGGTCCAGGGGCCCCAGAGGGTCCCTGAGGTCCAGGGGCACCACCATCTCCCTTCTGTCCAGCCTCGCCAAACTCTCCCTTGGCTCCAGGCTGACCATCTGCACCCTGGAGTTTGGTGGATGGAAGATACCGGTCAATAAAGATCCAACATTTGATATGGATGATGTGAATGTTTTCATTGAAACGTATGCGACTGCTGTGGTTCTACTCACAGGAGGCCCAGCGAAGCCAGCAGGCCCAGGAGGACCACCCTCACCACGGTCACCCTGCAGGAAGAGAGAGATGGACTCGAGACACAGGCACCACAGAGAAAGGCTTTCTAACTGCACATGTATGTGGCCCTGTCCGTCATGCTGCAGGTGCGGTGGTTGAAAGTGGAGGAGGCTGTACTCATCGGAGATCAAACCTTTTGGAATGGAATATATTCTGAGGGACTAAGTGTACTTTGATTTAGTGTACTTGGAACTTCCTTTATTATTTTTTAACTGTTGCCGGGCTACTTGGGAAGTGAGTGGTCTTGGAATCAAACTGAACAATATGTGGCCATCAAAATATCTGGTGACTTTGAGTGATCTTATATTTTGATCTGTCGAGCTCTGCTTCCTCTCTAGTTTCTTCCTGCTCTCTGTACTGGAGGGGAGTGAGTTTGCGCGGAGGTACATTTTCGAACCTGAGCACGTCGACAACGTGGCTGATTCAATACAAGTCTAAAAACGGACGATATGACACTGGAGGCGGAAAGACCCAACTTACAGGAGCACCACGGGCACCAGCCGCACCAGTTGGGCCAGAAGGTCCACCCTCACCCTGAGAGGGAAGGAGAGAGAAGAGTGAGAAACCATCTGTCAAATGAATATTACACCATACACATAATAACAGGTGTGTTTGATCAGTATGGTAATTCATACCTTCACGCCGTTGGGACCAGCTGGGCCAGGAGGACCAATGGGACCAGACAAGCCCTGAGTGGGAGGAGAGAATAAAGATGGAAAGGAGAGAGATGGAGTTATTATCAACCTCACTTGGTCATTGGATCATTGTATTTCCATTGGGACTTTGGATCAGAGTTGCCACAGAAGAGTGTGGCTATTTTCTCTGCTTCCGCGATACTCACTCTGGAACCATCCTTTCCAGGAGCGCCCTCAGGTCCTTTCTCGCCGTTGTCACCCTGCAAAACACAGAAAACCATGACATGTATCATGATATAACCTTGCAGTCCGCCGTCGAATTTTCTACAACAATGATTCAATATTTTTGACAGTTGTTACTCACTCTGTCACCTTTGGCTCCAAGGATACCACCAGCTCCTCTCTCTCCTGGCATACCCTGCAGGCCGGGGGGTCCCTGAGATCCAGCACCACCAGTTGGCCCAATGGCTCCCTGTCAGAGAGGAGGAACGTGGAGTTAGAAGATGGCCGATCACACTGTTTCTGATGTTTCTCTCTTCAGTAGTGGCACTGTGATTGCCCGACTATAGGAGCTCAGGACTCCGTCTCCAATAGCAACGGAAACTCTTATTGAAGACGAGGTTGGCTGAGGGGAGGGGCTCCTAACCTTGGGTCCATCAGTTCCAGGAGTTCCAGGAAGTCCACGAGGTCCCTGCAGACCCTGAGATCCTGCGCCGCCCCTCTCACCAGGGAAACCACGCTCGCCCTATCAGGGAACAGAGAGACAGGAAGTGAGAGGCAGAAACAGGAAGGACTACAGACATAAAGGTTTGACAAGTAGATGGTGGTGGCTAACTACATGATTGTGACAGTAAGTGAGGAAAAACATCTAAATCAGACTTATTGTAGAAATGAAAACTCACTCTGGGTCCCGTAACGCCTGCAGCACCAGCCTCTCCAGGAACACCCTACAGAGAGAGGAGAGAGACATTATAGCTGCATACTTTTACAGTAGATAAATAATACCGTGAGAATACAGCATGTTCTTGTGTTTGCTAGAATTACATGATCAGGATACAGGCCTGAGGCGTGTGATGACAAATGTGACGTGAGTAGCAGGGTTAGATGTTCCTAATGTGTTCAATCAATCAATAAGGGACCTGAACAGGTCGACCTGGTGTACTGCTGTGACCGTGGACACTCACCGCATCACCAGGCTTGCCTCCCTCTCCCGGGGGGCCAGCAGGTCCAGGCAGACCCTGCACAACAACAACAGGACAATCAGTGACTTCCTATGACGTCATCAAAAATAGACATCAAGTTGTTCGGAATATAATCATTCCTGTTCTAGCCATTCCAGAAAAGTAAGGCAAACTCACCTGGAAGCCAGATGGCCCAGCAGCTCCCTGCTCTCCTCTCTCTCCAGCAGGTCCCTAAGAGGAGAGCCATCAAAAGTGATCAACACAGGTTAGACAGCGACAGCACCCTGTGGTGCTGTGTGGAAAGTCTGGGAATTCCATTGCATCCTCAAGTGCTCAAAGGGAGACGCTAGCTTTTTACAAATACTATGGCTACACATATTCTGTTATAGGTGCATCGCAACAAGAGATTCTATTACTACGAGGTGCAGTTTTCACTCCTCCAGAACCGTCTATTGTCTTTCACAACGTCGGTCAGAGGTTGAACACTTACAGCAGGGCCGTTAGGTCCAGCAGCGCCAGTCTCACCATCTTTACCAGACAGACCCTGTTCAGAGAGAGAGAGGAACATGAATCAGTTCACCGTGAACCACCGCTGCAAAGGGATAGCGATCGATATCCGGTTCCTCCATTCCTTTAAATTTTGTGGGGCTGAAAATACCAAAAAATTGCACAGAGGTGAACTCAACTTTGCTAAGACAGGAAGTTCATCTGAAACGCTGATCCACTTACTATCAGACCTTGACGACCCACGAGACCCTTCTCTCCTGCCTTGCCAGGCACACCCTGTTGGAGAAAAAAAAACACAGTGGTCAGTCACAGGGAAGAAGAGAAGACAAGTGCAAGGGGGCTTAATGGGGATGTTTCCATACACTTCCTGTACTGTATGTGTCTGCACTGTCAGATACTCTGTGTCTAGAGCTGGAGGAAAATCGACTAGCAATTTCTTCCCTCTGGGTATCACAACTTTACTGGAAACCCCTGTGACACTTACATTGGCTCCCTTTGGTCCGGGGAATCCCATCACACCAGGCTGGCCACGTGCTCCCTGAGGACCAGGTGGGCCGGGGCGACCGTCCTCACCAGCAGCACCCTACAGTACCACACACGGAGGAGAGAAGGTTTAATTGTATGGCAAAATGTTTGGTAAGAGTGGAATACTAGGCGGTGCTAGCCGGTTAACGAGGCATACTTACACCAGAGCCAACTTTGCCTTGAGGACCAGCATCTCCGGGGCGACCAGTGAGACCCTGTGAGCATCACACACAAAGACAGTGTCAACATTATACATGTAGATGGAAACCGATTTAAAGCCACGATGAGCCCCAGCTCGTATCGATGGCTGTTTTGGCTTGTTGTTGTGGTGGTGGAGACCAGAGGTACTACTACTACTCACTCTGGCTCCGGGAAGACCAGGCTCTCCTGCGCGGCCGGGGTCACCAGTGCCTCCCTTAGGCCCACCCACGCCGGGAACACCACGGTCACCAGGGGCTCCCTGAGGAGGAAGAGGGGAGAGAAAGAGAAAGATTAGTATTGTTTTGCTTTCGTCACTCACATTTAAACAACATTGTTGATGAACTGTGACTAGCTAATTGTATTAATCATAGCTGGTTTTGGACAATTTATTTGTATTTGTTTTTTACTCATTGGTCTACATTGGCCGTCTTCTTACAGTTAAGGACTCCTTTAGTAGAACTAGTTGTTATGGTGATTTTGCTCCTGTCCATTCCTGTTTATCAGGTGAGATAAAAGTGTCAACGTGTCAAATCAGCATTGTAAGACCCACCTTAGCACCAGCAAGACCGTCCTGACCCGGGAAACCACGGTTACCGGGAGCTCCCTAGAAACAAGGACAGAGAGGACATTTCTGTGATGAGGAATAGGATGTGGGAACAACTGATATGACCCAATGACACAGGACAAAAACAGAGCAAACTGCCGCGAGGTCTGTGATGGTTCGGATCCTTACTCTCTCGCCAGGAGGTCCAAGTGGTCCAGCAGCACCAGGCTCTCCTCTTGCTCCTCGTTTGCCCTCCTCGCCAGCGGGGCCAGGGCCGCCTTGGGGACCAATAGGGCCCTACAGGGGGTGAGCAAGAAGATGCCGGATTAATCCCAAACATACTTCCAAGTCCAACTCAATTGAGTGAAAATATCCATGTGTGGTTATGATATTATATGACCCATCAAAACAGAACTCACAAGCTCTCCCTTGGGTCCAGCCTCTCCTTTGAAACCAGGAATACCGGGGTCTCCCTGTAACAAACGCAGGGGCAAAGTCATCATTCTAGAAATCACTCAGAACAGTTGAAATAGGAATGACTTGACTCACCAGAAACATGGGTTTCCCCCCTAAGTAAAACCAATAAGCACCACCAACATAATACTAGGGTGTCCAGGTTTTGGGGGGAACATGGGGGACCTACCGACTGGCCCTTGGGCCCAAGAGGTCCTGTTGCTCCCTGAGGTCCGGGGGGGCCACGGGGTCCTGGGAAACCAGGTGCACCAGCAATACCAGAAGCACCCTACAGAGGGCGACAGAGAGAACACAACCGAGCGTTACTGGCTGAGTAGTAGACCGATAATGGTGACCAAGAGCACTGTTTATTTCATGCTGAGTATGTAAAGAGTGTAGAGGGTACTTTCTAAACCATATAGTGTGAGAGTAAACTTACAGCAGATCCTTTAGCTCCGGGGATACCATCAGTACCAGGGTTGCCCTAAAGGAAGAGAGTGAAGAGACGAAAACAATGCATCAGTTTAATTGTGAGAGATAATCAGTACGAGATGATGCACTTCGGACTGTATCACACAGAGCCTGGGTGTTACGTACAGAGGCGCCAGCGGGACCGGGAGATCCGGGTGTGCCAGCCTCTCCGCGGGGTCCCTGTGCGCCCTCAGCTCCACGGGCACCAGTGGGGCCAGCTTCTCCCTGTAGGATGGAAGCAATTCAGTGGACCATTAGGACTGCTGTTGTTTCTCCATTGCTTCTAACTGTTCTTCAAACTGCCCTCGGCGACAAAGTCAAATGGTGTGGTGATTAGAGCTCATTGTCTCCCTGTGATAGACCGGCATACAGTCATGGTTCAATGTGACTCTTCCGAGTCCTTGACGTCGAGTGACTGAGAATCTCGCCTCGTTGCAGCTTATCACTATGGATCACCTCGTCAGAGTTTATCACCCGTGGTCTAGGGAAATGAAGTGTCTGACCGCCGCGATTGGTGGGAATTGAACAGACCCATCCTTTATCGCACCAATAGGCTTCGATTTGGTTCATGGCTGGCAGGATGCACGGCAGAAAGAAATGAAGAATGTCAAAAATTGTACATACTGTAATTGTAAATAGTACAAACCTTGGAGCCAGGGGATCCAGGGAAACCAGGTGCTCCAGCAGGTCCAACAGGCCCCTGTAGGAATCCCAGTTCAAAGGTCAGAGTTCACAAACTCACTAATTCCTGGTTTTGTTATTATCGCACAAATACAACATGGACTGGGAGAAACAGACAAAGCGGTCCAAATCCATTTGAAATTATTTTGAAAATATGCACAATTGTGATGTAATAGGTGTATTATTGATTTCTGCATTACGGTTATCTTGTACGACAATGATAAAAGCTAGATGTCTTTGAAACAGTGAGGAACCAACATGAGGAGCTCATACGTACAGGGGGACCAGCAGGGCCAGGCAAGCCATCATTACCACGGGCACCCTGAGGAGAGAGCAGACACGGGAGACATTATGATGGTGGTAGGTACCGTGAGGTGTTTATGGATGAACACGTTCACACCGTTGTGTCTCAATATTCCGTCTCCAAAGGCCTAAGGTCGGCTTCACGAGACTACCTATAGGCAGGCTTTTCAGAATTGCAATTTTGACTGAAATTGATTTTGCTACACAGCCAGATTGAGAAGGTCTTTATCGTGTGGCAACATTAACCAAAGAGAAAGTCCAAAAACTCTAGGCTGGGATTGTCTGGTAGACAAGTGTATAGACTATGATTGGGTCTGGTGAGGATTGATTGGGATTGGGGACATAAATGGTCGAAACTATACGGCACATCATCTAGGGCTACACCTTAGCTTTGGTGCATTGCTAGCTTGTATTGTTCAGGAGTGTAATAGTTTAATCAGAGAGTGTTAAAGGTAAATGTCTGCGTTGTTACTCACAGCAGAGCCAGAAGCTCCGGGACGGCCTCTCTCGCCAGGCAGACCACGTGGTCCCTACAGGAGACAAGTGATGAACACTCAGCTTGGTAACATTCAGGTAAAAGTTACAGTTGGCGAATAAAAGCATTATACTCATACTATGCAGGTGCTGCACAGGTGTAACGCTCTCTTACCATTGGTCCAGGGGCGCCGTTCTCTCCGGGAGCGCCACCCTCGCCCTATAGAGAGGAGACAGTCAGTCAGTTAGCCAATCGGACGGCTTCTCAGACAGTCCGTCAGATAGACAGACAAATAGACACAGAAATAGAAAACTCAAAAGATTGGATGAGTAGAAGACCGGGGCAGAAGTCTTACCTTGGCTCCAGCAGCACCACCCTCTCCCTTAGATCCATCAAGACCAGGATGACCCTACACACACACGGACAGACAGACAGCAGTGAGCCACTTCATCAGGACTTATTAGTCCTACATCAGCCCCATTAGACTGATTTAATGAACACTAATGAGCTAATCTGTTGCGTTGCTAATCAAGCTGGGACGTGTAACATCATAATATCCATGCTGAGGGAGTTGTGATTGTTAAAATAAGCACGATGAAGCACCCACTCTGTGTCCTTTGATTCCGGGAAGACCAGGAGTCCCGGGGAATCCACGAGCTCCCTGAAATAAATAAATAAATGAGGAAATTGGATACTAAAGGATTCTGTGTGGGATTCATCTGGAACTCCTACCTTAAGATATTGAACATTGAGTTGATCAGTATATAGTAAGATGTAAACAAAGGCAATTGATAAAAAATTAAAATAAACTTAAGTCTGTAGTACATAAGAGAACTGTTATCCATGGCATTGTGCTCTGATGTTGTGGACATAGATTTATGTTTTTCTTTCTACTATAGTCTAATCTTTCAGTGTTTACCTGAGGTCCTGCAGGTCCACGTTCACCAGCCTTTCCAGGTTTGCCAGCCTCACCCTAGCAATAAAGAAAGGGAGACACTTGAAGATATGATTCAAATCAGGAGTTTATCAACTGAATAGTAAATGTCTTCACGTTTTACATTTTAGATTCTAATTAGTTTACTTCAGCGAGAGAAGGCCCTCTGGGGTGGGGTGGGGTGAGTGTGTGGGTGGGTGGGTGAGTGGGTGGGGAGTTCAGTGTGGGAATGTAAATGGCTAGGAGTTTAGGATTTTCTAAAGGCACATTCAATGAAACAATTGTATTACAAGTTAGAAATGGTAGGTCAGTGCTTTGTGGACTGCTTCGCTGGTACTGTGTCAACGAGGATCATGCTGGTGTTTTTGTAAACAGTGGGGGAAGAAACAAGGTCCGCCTTTCATGATGGAATGAGGGGCACTGGAGTCTGGCCTGACGAAGTCAATAAGATAATGATAGTTTGGGCAGGTGGCAAGAGAGGAAATATGAGGAAATTGAAGTAACAAAGCGTGTTCAGAGCTCTACATCTGATAGAGCTCGCGCTCTACTCGAGCACGGCTTTGACAACCGAGCTCAGGCCTGAGCCGTGGATCTGGTCCAAGCCTGGCATGGTTCTGGTTCGGTTGCTGAAGAAGGCAATACTTACATCACTTCCTGGTTTGCCAGAAGGTCCAGGGGGTCCTTGGGGTCCCAGTGCACCCTGTCATAAGGGCAAAGAGCTTGTTGTCATTGATGTGTAGGCCTAATTGCTGTGACTTAGAACAGACTAGTGCAAGAAGCTACCTTCCCACAGTAAACTAAAAATGAAATCACTTCATGATTTCGGGGCCTTTCACCTAGTCTTTGCATTCTCACTGCCAACTCTAATGAAAATGTTATGTCACAGGCAGTCATGTTAAAAAGGTACCCTGTCTATTCCTGTCTATTTATATCTGACATTCACAGCATGTAGAGGAAAGGGGGCATTTTCCTGTTGCTTGTGGTTTGATTTTAATGACGGGTAATGATGTTGGTGATTTTCACTTGAGCTCTGAGGGGGGCGGAGCTCCATGTGATCCTCACATGGATAGACATTCCTACCACTTCTAGGGGTCAGGGGTTAGAGGTCGAACTGGGTTGAGTGGATTTATGAGACACTTTCACAGTAAACACTAATTTCTCTATATTTTATGTGGTTAGTACGCAATCATACAGCCCTCAGTCGAATACGGCTCCCGAGAGAGCTGATACTAGAATGCTCTGGTGCTGCTGCCAAGCTCTACGTATTATATTTCTACATTGGTGTTGTGGCACAGAGATGTATGGTGCACCCTGGGATAGTTCTGGATACTCACAGCAGGGCCTGGCTCTCCAGTCTCTCCGGGGTTACCTTGGAAACCTTGTGGGCCCTGGAATTGATTAGAAGGGACATCAAGTCAAAGACATCCTAATAGTCTGCATATTTCTATAGGCGTAGGGTGTCCACATTAGAGACCAACATAGTATATTAGGACACAGGTAGACCATAAATGTTTATCCATCCGATACAGAAGGTCAAAGGGTCAAGCCCTAATCTACAGCACTGTCCACATTCTCCTTCTGTTGTGGTTATTACTAGGGCTTAGTGTCCAGCCCACAGTTATGAAGGTGGTGTATACTTACAGGGGCTCCAGAAGGGCCAGGTGGACCACGGGGACCCATAGGGCCCTACAGAGGAAGAGGGAGAGAGATAATGAGAGGAAATGCATAATATTGATAGCAATTCATAGCTCAAAGACTATTGGGGGTATTTGCTATTTAGTCATGTCTTATAGGGAGAGAAAAAAACACACTAATTGCCAGATGTCCCATTGTAATTCAAATAACATGGCCTGTGGGTCTTCCGATGTTGTGTAATAATTAGTTAGAGTTGTGGTGTAGAAAGGTTTGAGGCCATGGTTATCTGGTCGTATGAAGAAAAAAAACCCCAAAAAACAGTGTATTTCAATGAGTCGTCGGGTAGAATAATAGACTGTAGGTTGACTCTTATTTGGGAATTGGGGGAGGGGTCATATGCTTCCAAATGCTGCAGGGCGTGTCCATAGATACGTCAATTCATCGACCATAGGTAATATAAATAGCATATGTTTCATGATCATTTCTATGTCTTTGTTACTGACTGCCGTTATAATATAGCTCATATTCCATACCAACAGGACAGCATTAGCTATCGATTTGGTATGCCAGCACAATCTGTACTACAGTATGCTCCATTCAGTGGTTCATTTCCATGACAAGATTGCAGTCTGACGTCAGTACTGTCTTCAAGTCTGTAACACAGCATGCCACTACCGACCGACATTTACCACATACCATATAGCTCTTTAGTTTACCACTATGATTTTATTTGTCTCAATCATTCATTTGAGTCTTTTTAAACCCCCTCTGGATTCTGTGAAGTTCATGTGACGGTACAGTAACATCTCTTGTCCTCTAACCATAGGTCCTTGCATCACTCCCATCTGTGCGCCTCCGGCTTTCTCATCGAATCCACCAGCCATCTGAGCCGCGAAGTTCTGCAGAAACACAACACGGGTCAAGAGACATTGTTCGTGAGTCGACGGTATCTACAGTAGATGCACTGCCCCCTGGTGTCCGCCAAAGCTATCACCGCCTGTATTTCTGCTATACAGGATATATGACCTCACCAGGGCTCCGAGGAAACAAAAACTCTGGTGGCATGTTTACAGTTGTCAGAAGGGATTACATTGGTGATATTGACTGTGGCACAGTAGCTTACCAATGTGTCGTCCATTCTTCTCTCTCTATTCTACTAACTAACACATAGATGAGCAAATAGGCGTATGGCTTAGTCTCTTTCACACACGTGTGTGTGCGTGCGTGCGAATACACACATACACACACACACATCTGACAGTGAGAATATGGTGATACTGTACTGCTAGTCCATCAACAGGGAGTGCTTCTCTGCACCACAACGACATAAACAGAGATTATGTGTGGTGGTGACATCCTCTCTCATCTACTCTCCTGTCCTCTCCTCTGTTTTCTACCACTTACCCCGCCAAGACCTGGGGGTCCGTTGGGTCCGGGAGGGCCAGGGGTTCCGGGGTTCCCGGGGGTTCCAGGCTCGCCATCTCTGCCTCTGGGGCCAACATTTCCCTAGGGAAAAGGCGAGAGGGACAAGCACATTCAACAATGGGTTCAATACACAAACATGTTCAGTGTTATCAGCTTTCATTGGGAAAAGTGAGTGATTGATATTGTTGCATGGCTTTGATGGTGTTGTCTGCCTTAGGAGACTATGTTACTGAATGTAATTCTGTTCGCAATCAATCAATCAATCAATCAACCAACCAATCCATGAATCAATCAACCAACCAACCAACCAATCAACAAATCAGTCCATCACCCAAACAATCAACCAATTAACCAATCAATCAACTCTAATGCATTTGCTGCATAACTAGCCTGGCCAGTGGTTGAAGAACTGCAGAGGATGTATTGAGGTGCTTTGCGGAGTATGCCACTGTTTCGTTACAATCTTATTGTACTATTTATAGATTGGAATATATTGGATTTTCCACAATAAGGTAGCGTATACTGTAAATCTCCCTATCCTGGATCTAAATGCAAAGTCGCACACATGATAAACTAGGCAGCAATTGAAGATGTTGAATGGTTAGCCCTTATTTCAGTCCATACCACAGACAGATTTCTAAGCATAACCTACCTGCACAAAGGTGACTGGGATTTACTGTCTTACCTTATCACCCTTAGCGCCAGCTTCTCCACGTGGTCCCTGCTCGCCCGAGGGGCCCTGCACAAACAAACAAATGTTAGGATGAGCAAGATGCTTGACAAACAGAGCACATTATTCACAAAACAAAAATAGCAAGTAAATATTTGAGAATATGTTTACCATAGGGCCTGCTGGTCCATTCGGTCCTACAACCTGGACAACAGAACAGAAAGAGAGCTTGTTCAGTTCTCAATACTTAGTGGGATGAAAGTAGTCTTTTCAAAGCCCTGATGTCTTTGAAAAGGTTTCGGGTTGCACTGCTTTGAATTGCTAAGATGCTGGGAATAGCAGGAAGTCCATTGACAATTTACTTTGGCTGAAAAAAACATCTTCCGCTTGTCAAGGTTTGTTCATTTCCCAAGAAGCCTTGCATACCAATGAATAAAAAAAGTGACTAAATGGATGTAAGACGATTGGTTTCGGTCCATTATGTCCTAGGAATGTCGGCTTCCTTCCATGTTTTGACAACAAAACAAAAGACAATCTGTCTAAAACCACCAGGTTCAAAGCAGGGTAGCTAATCACTTATCATTCGGAGGCCTTGGCTCTCTTGGAATCATATGATTCCCCAAAAGAAGAAGAACACAAATAGCCAAATTAGTAGTCCGTTACACTCCAGAGAGTCAACCCTGATAATGACTACAAACTGACTTGGATAGCTATGCTGCATGTATGTGACTTTTAGGTGAGGCTATTATAAAAACGTGTTAAAGTGTCATTGTTAGAAGTAGACATGCCGTAGCCTCTTCTTGACTAATGCTTGGCAATGGCATGCATAGGTACCTAAAAAAGGAGCGTCAGTGCCTTCGTTGACCAAAAATCCTTATGTCACTCTGATTTGAACGGACAAACAAGTCTTCTGATCTCTTCCTGAGTGAGCGTGAGCTGTAGTGCATGCCTTTGCATACAGCAGCTCATCACTGACTGTACGCTTGAATAAGGCGGAGAAGAAATAAGTACATGAGATAATAAACCCCCTGTGTCCCCTGAATACTGGCGCAATTATTTGACTATACAGTAAATCTGAGTGTGCATACTTACATCTGCAATCTCGCCTGGTTCCCCTTTCTGGCCCTAATAGGAACAAATGAAAGTCAGTGGTTTTAATGGTGGTCAGTGGTCTTAATGAAAGTCTCTGGTCTTAAGTCTGTGGTCCTAACAAAAGTCTGTGGTCCCAATGAAAGTCTGTGGTCCCAATGAAAGTCTGTGGTCCCAATGAAGACTTTATCAGTATAAAGACACATAATATTCACATCATGTAAGTCTGAAGTATTTTGGAGCCTGAGTGTGTGGATGGTTATACACGGTGTTTAGATGATCGTGTCGGCGATAGTCTGATAAGCATTGTCTAAATGACACATTGGTTTGTCCAACAGAAAATATGATTTGTATTTTGCCAAGTTATTGTTATTCGTTCATAACAGCTTTCAGGGTGGCATATCACATCATCGTTTCCCGTGGTCTCACCTTAGCACCAATCACCGCCTCTGAGGTTGCATTTGAGGTGGATGAGGAAGAGAGAGAGAGAGAAAACAACATTAAAAAGGGTGAACTTGAGACTGCTGATATCTGTGTGGGGTCCAAACCTCCAGAGTTTGAACCCTCCAGATTAAAAGGAAAACCTGTGGAAACCAAAAGACCAAACTCCAAGGCCCTGACAACCCATCCCGAGTGGGTTTGAGGGTTAGCTGTAGATCCATGTTGAGGGGATGGGGCCAGAAGCAAAGCAAAGCGTGGGGGTGGGACAGATGTTTGGATCAAATCGTCTGTGCGTGAAAAAACATTTGTCAATATAGCATATTTTGGAGCGAACAACAGAGTTCATTGTATAAATGGCTTTAGCGAGGAGCATATCATGTGACGAAATGGCACATTTCGTGGTTATTATGATAGACTGATGATGGATTGTTAGAACCAAAAATGTATATCTTCTCAAAAGTTAAAGGTTACTACTATACTTGACAGAATAAAACATGACGCATGAAAATCGTTTTTTTCGTTTTCAAAGGCACATTTTTTCAAAATGCTCGAAAATATTATGTCTCAGAATATATACTCTTTGTTCAATCATAAAACATGAACAATGATTCAAATGTGAAATGTGAGAGCAGCTTTGGTTTATTTGTGTTGTTCGGAAAGCAAGTATGAGTATTCTATGTTCAAAGTGCATATACTGTATCTTTGAATATTGATAGTAATAGCACATTGGCACTCTATATTATCATGTGTTTGCCTCTCTTCTCTTTGCATATGTTATCTGCTGTGTGTTGAGCCTGGGAGTACACTCTTAGGAAAAAAAGCTGCTATCTAGAACCTAAAAGGGTTCTTCAACTGTCCCCATACGAGAACCCTTTGTAGAACCATTTTTGGTACTAGGTAGAACACGTTTGGTTCCAGGTAGAACCATTCCCACAAGAGGGTTCTACATGGAACCCAAAAGGGTTCTACCTGGAACCAAAAAAGGGTTATCCTATGGGGGCAGCTCGAATAAGCCTTTTTTCTAAGAGTGTAGGTTGGGTCAAGTCTGGTGAAGTGAAGAACAATAATGACTCCCACATGCGTAGGTCCCTGGAAATAGGATCATATCCAGACGCGATGGGAGTAACGTGGGACCGGTGTTGGAAAAGAAGGCAAAGCAGTCAAAAATGTTCACGCTTAGACACTAGTGATGGAGGAAATGAGACTTCAAGAACCCCAAAAGTGGGTGGGACTATCATGTCTTGTCAATCATTTGTCTTATTTCACCCCAATAGGATCGCTTTGATGTGGTGGGAAAAAAGCTTCCATTGGACAAAAAAAATTACACCGTGATTGGCAGCTCAGGATAGCTTCTTAGTCACCCGCCACTAGTTAAAGCAAACATAGAAGTGTCTTGTTTTCAAGATTGACCCTGGTTGTTTTAAGTGGAAACCAGATGCCACAACGGTAGGAATAAACTCCTCATGAAGTGAACATCCATAGAGGGAGATTATCCAGAGAATGTTGCAGGTATGATCGCCAATCCAAAACAAGCAGGGAAAAGGGTAACACTTTTGAATAGGGAACATCACACCTAGCTACTTATAAATCCCTTTAATACCCATTTATGAGCCTCAAAATCTGTCCTGACTCCTGTCCAGACTCATGTCTGCACACCAAAGTCCTGAACATAAGCTACTGAGGACCTGTTAAACCCAGTGAACATCTTAACTACCATTTAGTTCCCCATTCAAAAGTTTTGGCATGTTAAAAGGGCACAGTAATTTATTCATGATTGTGTGAATAAATAAATTACAACCAGTTGGGGCGCTGGCGTCCGCAGGGCAGATGGGGCAGCACTCTCTAGGTTGGATGATGGGGTTGGCACACTCTCTGATCTCCTCGCAGATGATCTCATCACACAGCACTGACCCGCTGTCACACACACAGATACGACACGGCTCCGGCTTCCACACATCCTTATCGTTATAGCGTTGGGCATCCTGGATGCAGCTGCCTGCCTCCTCTGTGACCACCGGCAGGAGGTGGTACAGAGGCCATGGGGCATGCCGGGGGCAGAGACGGGGGTGGAGGGTGGTGGTGGATGTGAGAAGTGGCAGGAGAGGGATAAATAGGGATGGGTGGGTGTCAAAGAGGGCATGACAGTGATCATGGTGTGTAGGTGCGGGGGAGGAAGCATGAGGGGGGCACATGTGTAAATGGCAGGGTAGGGTGGAGGGCAAGCAGGAAGGGCATTGAGTGCAAGGTGGGGTGGAGGAGAGGGGTGGGGGTCAAAGTGAGATGGGTGAAGGTAAGTGGAGGCAGGTGGGAGGAGGGGGGAGAGACAAGTTATCAGCTTAGCATGAGGCCTCATTTACACCACATGCACAGCACACAGCATCACAGCACCCACACTCATGACTACACTCACAGCTTGGGACAATCAACAGGTTTCACATATACTTTTTATTTTATTTTATTTAACCTTTATTTATCCAGGTTAGTCTCATTGCAATAAAATCTATTTTTACAGAGAGACCTGGTCCAACCAAGACAGCAGCAGGGGGGAACAATATTTGAGACAAATGTCAGACATACTGTAGGAACTTACATAGACACACCATAAAAAGTATATACAGTACCAGTCAAAAGTTTGGACACACCTACTCATTCAAGGGTTTTTCTTCATTTGTACAACTTTTTACATTGTAGAATAATATTGAAGACATCAAAACTATGAAATAACACATATGGAATCATGTATTAAGCAAAAAAGTGTTTAAAAAATCGAAATACATTTTATATTTGAGATTCTTCAAAGTAGCTACCCGTTTCCTTGTTGACAGATTTGCAAACTCTTGGCATTCTCTCAACCAGCTTCATGACGTAGTCACCTGGAATGCATTTCAATTAACAGGTGTGCCTTGTTACAAGTTAATTTGAGCCAATCAATTGTGTTGTTACAAGGGAGGGGTGGTTTACAGATTTGATCCTATTTGGTAAAAGACAAAGTCCATATTATGGCAAGAAGAGCTCAAATAAGTAAAGAGAAATGAAAGTCCATCATTACTTTAAGACATGAAGGTCAGTCAATCCGTAAAACATTTCAAGAACTTAGAAAGTTTCTTCATGTACAGTCGCAAAAACCATCAAGCGTTGTGAGGAAACTGTCTCTCATGAGGACCGCCACAGGAAAGGAAGACCCAGAGTTACCTCTGCTATGATGAAACTGTCTCTCATGAGGACCGCCACAGGAAAGGAAGACCCAGAGTTACCTCTGCTATGATGAAACTGTCTCTCATGAGGACCGCCACAGGAAAGGAAGACCCAGAGTTTCCTCTGCTGCAGGGGATAGATTCATTAGCGTTACCAGCCTCAGAAATTGCAGCCCAGATAAATGCTTCACAGAGTTCAAGTAACAGACACATCGCAACATCAACTGTTCAAAGGAGAGTGTGTTAATCAGGCCTTCATGGTCGAATTGCTGGAAAGAAACCGCTACTAAAGGACATCAATAATAAGAACAGAAGTGCTTGGTTCAAGAAACACGAGCAATGGACATTAGACCGGTGGTAATCTGTCCTTTGGTCTTTGGTCAAATGAGAGATTTTTGGTTCCAACCACCTTGTCTTTGTGTGATGCAAAGTAGGTGAACGGATGTTCTCCACATGTGTGGTTCCCACCGTGAAGCATGGAGGAAGAGGTGTGGGGGTGCTTGCTGGTGACACTGTTGGTGATTTATTTAGAATTCAAGGTACACTTTACCAGCATGGCTACCGCCGCACTCTGCAGCGATACGGTACAGTACACCATCCCATATGGTTTGCGCTTATTGGGACTATCATTTGTTTTCAACAGGATAATGACCCAACACACCTTCAGGCTGTGTAAGGCCTATTTGACCAAGGAGGAGAGTGATGGATTGCTGCAGCAGATGACCTGGCCTCCACAATCACCGGACCATACCCAATTGAGATGGTTTGGGATGAGTTGGACTGCAGAGTGAAGGAAAAGCAACCAACAAGTGCTCAGAATATGTAGGAACTCCTTCAAGACTGATGGAAAAGCATTCCAGGTGAAGCTGGTTGAGAGAATGCCAAGAGTGTGCAAAGCTGTCATCAAGGAAAAGGGTGGCTACTTTGAAAAATATAAAATATATTTTGAATTGTTTAACACTTTTTATGGTTACTACATGATTCAATATGTGTTATTTTGTAGTTTTGATGCCTTCATTACTATTGTATAATGTAGAAAATTTTAAAAATAAAGAAAAACCCTTGAATGAGTAGGTGTGTCCAAACTTTTGACTGGTACACCGTGTTTTGACGCAGACACAAATATATTTCAATTACAGACATATATATATATATATTTTTTAATCTATCATATGTACAGTTGAAGTCGAAAGTTTACATACACTTAGGTTGGAGTCATTAAAACTCGTTTTTCAACCACTCCACAAATTTCTTGTTAACAAACTATAGTTTTGGCAAGTCGGTTAGGACATCTACTTTGTGCATGGCACAAGTAATTTTTCCAACTGTTTACAGAAATATTATTTCAGTTATAATTCACTGTATCACAATTCCAGTGGGTCAGAAGTTTACGTACACTAAGTTGACTGTCATGTCATGGATTTAGAAGCTTCTGATAGACTAATTGACATAATTTGAGTCAATTGGAGGTGTACCTGTGGATGTATTTCAAGGCCTACCTTCAAACTTAGTGCCTCTTTGCTTGACATCATGGGAAAATTAAAAGAAATCAGTCAAGACCTCAGAAACAAAATTGTAGACCTCCACAAGTCTGGTTCATCCTTGGGAGCAATTTCAAAATGCCTGAAGGTACCACGTTCATCTATAGAAACAATAGTACGCAAGTATAAACACCATGGGACCACGCAGCCGCCATACCGCCCAGGAAGAAGACGCGTTCTGTCTCCTAAAGATGAACGTACTTTGGTGCGAAAAGTGCAAATTAATCCCAGAACAACAGCAAAGGACCTTGTGAAGATGCTGGAGGAAACAGGTAGAAAAGTATCTATATCCACAGTAAAACGAGTCCTATATCGACATAACCTGAAAGGCCGCTCAGCAAGGAAGAAGCCACTGCTCCAAAACCTCCATAAAAAAGCCAGACTACGGTTTGCAACTGCACATGGGGACAAAGATCGGACTTTTTGGAGAAATGTCCTCTGGTCTGATGAAACAAAAATAGAACTGTTTGGCCATAATGACCAACGTTATGTTTGGAGGAAAAAGTGGGAGGCTTGCAAGCCGAAGAACACCATCCCAACCGTGAAGCACGGGGGTGGCAGCATCATGTTGTGGGAGTGCTTTGCTCCAGGAGGGACTGGTGCACTTCACAAAATAGATGGCATCATGAGGAAAGGAAAATTCTGTGGATATATTGAAGCAACATCTCAAGACATCAGTCAGGAAGTTAAAGCTTGGTCGCAAATGGGTCTTCCAAATGGACAATGGCCCCAAGCATGCTTCCAAAGTTGTGGCAAAATGGCTTAAGGACAACAAAGTCAAGGTATTGGAGTGGCCATCACAAAGCCCTGACCTCAATCCTATAGAAAATGTGCAGGCAGAACTGAAAAAGCGTGGAGAGGTCTACAAACCTGACTCAGTTACACCAGCTCTGTAAGGAGGAATGGGCCAAAATTCTCCCAACTTATTGTGGGAAGCTTATGGAAGGCTATGCAAAACGTTTGACCCAAGTTAAACAATTTAAAGGAAATGCTATCAAATACTAATTGAGTGTGTGTAAACTTCTGACCCACTGGGAATGTGATGAAAGAAATAAAAGCTGAAATAATTAATTATTTCTACTATTATTCTGACATTTCACATTCTTAAAATAAAGTGGTGATCCTAACTGACCTAAAGCATGGACTTTTTTACAAGTATTACATTTCAGGAATTGTGAAAAACTGAGTTTAAATGTATTTGGCTATGGTGTATGTAAACTTCCGACTTCAACTGTACCACTGCCTTAAGTCCTAATGCCAATCACATTCCTCAATAGCATGTGAATCAACCAAACTTTTAAACTCCTGCTAGATGAGAAGATCCTGGAGAGAATTACAAGACTACAGAGCCGAGTAGCTAAAACACTGTTTGCCTTGATCCGATCTGCTCTTTAAAAGTAAGTAGGAGTGACCTATTCAAAGAAGAACAGAGATGTCCAGAATCACACAAAAACACTTATTATTAACCACATTAAAGACAGAAGCATATCAGCATAATTTATAATAATGTATGGCATCATTATGTTCATCATATCCAGGTATTATGCCTAATAGACTCATCTCAACACGATGCAACATGGATTGGCAGCATGGCAGACTGGATCTTTCAACGTACTGGTCTGGGTGGATGCTGATTCTACCTGGGGGCCGTAGTCTCACAAAATCTAACCACCGGTCTGTCGCTTGGTTTAATCTTGCAGCATACCACCATGCATCCTACTGCAGGTTGGCTTCTAAAGCTAAGCAGGGTTGGTCCTGGTCAGTTTCTGGATGGGAGACCCGATTCTGCTGGAAGTGGTGTTGTAGGGCCAGTAGGAGGCACCCTTTCCTCTGGTCAATTTTTTTTGTTTGTTTATCCCAATGCTCCTGGGCAGTGATTGGGGACATTGCCCTGTTGTAGGGTGCTGACTTTCCAATGGCATGCTAAATGGGTGTCCTGACTCTCGGTGTCACTGAAGATCCCATGGCACTTATTGTAGGAGTAGGGGCTGTTAACCTTGGTGTCCTGGATAAATTCCCGATCTGGCCTTCATGGCCACCTAATCATCTCCAGTTTACAATTGTCTCATTCATCGCCTATCTCCTGTAACTATTCCCCAGGTCGTTGCTGTAAATGAGAATGTGTTCTCAGTCAACTTACCTGGTAAAAAAAATAAAAGCTCAACAAGCCTCACCCAGGTTTATTTCTCCTGCACTCAAACGGCTAGATTCGTTAACTCCAACGGAAGATAAAGCATCCATTCAGATCACAGTAATCATATGCAGGAGAATGCTGAGGCAGCCGACAATGAATGTATATAGCGGTGCCATTTACAGTGGAAATGTTTTTTTTTTGCGTGGTGGAGTTAGTCTGTTTAACCTGTATGCCTACTGCGCTCCCTGGTGACCAGTGGACTTGTTATGAATGAGTCCCTCACACTGGGCGACTGTGCCCAATTGACAAGCTGCTGCCCTAAGTAAACAGGGAGTCCTTCTAAAATTCTCCATCTGGATCGCACAGCTGTGTCAGGCGCCAGTTCAAACACATTGGAGAATTGAGAATGGGTAGCTTTCATGCACACGGTCTAAGGTTGGGTCTACGAGGCTAAATGCAGCTATTTGTTTGTGTTGCATTTATGTGAAAGTGGTTATTAGCACGTACCTGCCACCAAACTATACTATATAACACACGAGGTGGGTGGGTTCGGTTGGTGGCATGTTGTTCCACAACTTTTCTTTGAGTTGTGGCAATATGTATACGGACCCACAATCTCCAATTCCTTACTAAATGCTTAGAACTACTAGCAACAATGGACACGTGGCCCCTAAAATCTGTTCTTTGGAGTACTTCAAGAGAAATTGACAAACCATTTTAGGCTATGTGGAAACAAGCCTATGAATATGAGGATTTGTAAAGCAACACATGATACATTACACATTGCATAGTGTGGTGTAGCCTATCTCTCTAGCGACAGTAGTATCCTGTTCCATAGTTTCTTCATAAAATAAAATATCTTATTGAGCGACCAACTGCCATTCACTTCCTGCTACCCTTTGAGCCTTCTAGTCTGGGGTCAAGCTGTGTCTGACCCTGTCTTTTTAAATTATGAATATAATGAACCTTTTCAAATATTTCAGCCACAGCATGAAACACAAATAATTACACTTTTAATCCCCCTCGTCTAACAAATAGTCACCTTAAACAATTCAGCTATACTTTTGAAATCAGAATGTTTTCTCAGGGAGGGGGGGGGGGGGTGTAAATGCCAAAGTAAACGTTTTCTAAATTGCCCAATAAGCTCTTGAACTGTCAAAGCATCTCAAGTGAGCCACTGTGTCTCGTCTGTTGTCTCCACCAAGTGGATTTGTGTTGTTAAACACTGGCACCACGGCTAGAGAGAGCACACTGACACTGTGCTTGTTCAGAGACAGGAACCACAGTGAGTATCCAGGAGTGAAACAAACGGACACTTGTTCACCTGGTTCTCCATCCCACACAGATGTGCCTTGATAGCCTCACCTATCCTCCCAAAAGAAAGGTCAACTCTTTCATAGGCCCCTTATATCTGCAAACACTTACAATGTAACCAAAATGTAGCAATTAACGATGTCAATATCGAACCAGTATTAGGATGATAATGTTCAATTCAATACCATTATTTACATAGTTAAATAGTAATTTCTTAAATTGATATCATGTACAGTATAACAGTCCAGATAATTAACATTTCACCTCTGAATTGTATCTGCAAGAATTCTAATTCATAATTGGGCAATTCCTCCAATGACCGACAGATATATTTGCATGAGTTTGTGCCCCTCCATCAATGCCAATGTACCCAAGTGGTTCACAAAATCATATCCAATTCTCATATCTTGTTTGCTGCAGTTTTACCAACACTTGCCCTATTCATTGTGAAGGTGAGAATTGCGCAGGAACTTTAGATGCCAAGGTAGTGTGCCACAGAAGCGCAGAAAGTAAAATATGAGTTGATAAAATGGCATCAGCAGAAGAATCGAAACTTTTGCAAAAGACAATTCAACAGAATTATGTAACTTACGGTCATCCTCTTCCTGGCATCTGACAATGGATATTAAAACAACTTGGGATGCTACAAGTAGCAGAACAGTCCGTGAATCCACAAAGCTGAACATGTCTAAATTTTAGACATGCAGGACCTTGGGTGAAGAAAAAGATGGGACGGATCAGACGATGCTCTCTTTTAATGGAGTGTGTTTGTGTGTTCCCAGAGACTACAACCGAACCATGCAGTCAACCTTCCAAAATCGAAGTGGAATCCAACGCGGGGCCCTAGCCGGCACTTTACACCCACCGCGTCAGAGCAAGAACCGCGGTTTTATGTCCACAGTACCTTCTACGGATCTTCGTATATTCCAAAATACTAGACCTCCCCCCGACCCCCAGTCGAGCTTGAAACCCAACCCACATCTCCCTCCCCTCAGCACCAGCAGAATATATTCTCCCAGGGACCTCTTTCTTTCTCCTATTCCTCCCACGCGCTGCGAGGACGAGGTAGCCTACCTATAAATCACACTTTTTGGTTCGCTTTCGACCCCCCATTACAATAGCGTGGAGTATAGCCACTCACCACAATTTTGCATTACAATACTTGAAGTAGACCTTTTCCGAATGTTGCTCAATAGGCTACAATAACCAATAACAGATTTTCCATTTTACCATTTGCAGGTGGATTTAGGCCTTCACGGATAGGCCTACATTCATATTCAACTCATGTTTATTCATACACTTTTTTTATTGGCACTTAAAATAGGCAACTCTCTTATATATGGGCTTATAACAAAGGTGTAATGCAGTAATGACCAGATGTCTGAATTACATCATGGCTCTTTTGATGCAATAGTATCGTAAGTCTACCTGGGATCATGTCCATAGACTTGCAGTTTAGATTTAGGACCCAGAACAGAACTTACTCAGGTCAATAGATGAGAGACAGGCTTTTAAGATGGATCAGCTATATATATATATATATATTTGCACACAAATATAGGATTACTGTATTGAAGTCCATGGATTCCCCCAAGAGGAAACCGATCCCCTCATTGAGAGTGAATGACACTGTCGACCTGTCCACCTATACATGTGCCCACACTTGGCAAATGTTGTAGGCCTATATTTAGAAAGTTTCTACATTTCAATATTCTCTCTCTCTCTCTCTCTCTCTCTCTCTCTCTCTCTCTGTCTCTGTCTCTGTCTCTGTCTCTCTCTCTCTCTCTCTCTCTATGTCTCTCTCTCTCTTACTCTCTCTCGCTCTCTCTTTCAATTAAATTCAAAGGGCTTTATTGGCAGGAAATGTTAATAAACTTGGTGTTCATCTGCTCACAGGCCTCCAACTAACCTACATGTAAAAATAATATACAAAATAAAATAAGGCTAATCCACTTAGCTAACAATGGGAGTTGAGGGTGTATGAAGTGGACCATGGTGTGAACTACCGTAGGGAGCACTGAGGGCATGGGAAACGGCCAGCCTGCCTCTGAGGATTAACTCATTCTAAACCTGTCTGACTTTACAGAGATTCTTGGATTATGGCTTTATGGGTGTCTAATTATTGCGGGATCTGAGGCTACCCCTGGGTGTGTAGAGCACTCCAGTCCATGACAGTGTTATGTCATGGTCACGTTGCATACTTAGGGTCAGTCAGAGTTTCGGCAAGAGGCCTGTCTGTTTGAGCAAAGACCAGTTGACATGAGGCTGTGAGAACCAGTTAAAAGAAGATGTCTGCCATGACTGTTTGCAATGTATATTAAGGGGCTGGAAACTGAAGGCGTGTTGTATGCATTTCCATTAACTTTCCTGCATATGCAGTAATAGTGTTGGCAGTTCATACAGTACATGCAGTACATACAGTACATACAAATTCCACCAGTGCATGGAGCTTGTTGCTATTGCTAATGTTATACTAGTTACCTGTCACAACAGTTCAGATGCCCAACAGTCCCCTCCAGGCAAACAACATGGGCTCTCTTCATTGTGAAGCTCAGAAATAGTGAACCAGGGGATGAAATGCCTGTATGATCTTTATCGTGTATCTTTCTGAGGCAGATAGGGCCAGGCGAGAGGGCCTGAAAGCGGGTCTTTGTTGAGTGGAGAGGCACAGTCACACCGGGGTCATAACCTTTTCGAGAGACCTGTCACATAGGGAAGAAAGCGTCTGAACCCTCCATCACACCCCTGATCCAGGGACAGTTTTATTATTTGGTGCATATTGGTTAAGGTTAGGGAGAGCTGATCCTAAATCAGTTAATTTGGAAGAACACAGGAAGCATCTTGACCAATGCAGTCCTCATATCTGTTCCTAAAGCAACTAGCGAGCTCTGAATGTCTGTCTTAAATTACCATCATGCCTGTCCTAGCTAAACCAATATTACGTTCTATTAAGACAATATCACACTCTCATTAACACCCTCTCCAATTTACAAAGTGAAGCCAGGTTATTTTATTAGGCAAGTCAGTTAAGAACAAATTATTATTTTCAATGATGGCCTAGGAACAGTGAACACTGAACACTACCTTGTTCAGGGGCAGAATGACAGATTTTTACCTTGTCTGCTCAGGGATTATGATCTTGCAACCTCTCAGTTACTAGTCCAACATTCTAACCACTAGGCTACCTGCTGCCCCAGAAAATGGGAGATTGATAGATCATAGGACCAACAGTAGGTACATACACTGAGTGTACAAAACATTAAGAAAAGCTGCTCTTTCAATGCCACAGACTGACCAGGTGAACCCAGGTGGAAGCTATGATCCCTTATTGACGTCACTTGTTAAATCCACTTCAATCAGTGTAGATGAAGGAGAGGAGACCGGTTAATGAAGGATTTTTAAGCCTTTTAACAATTGAGACATGGATTGTGTATGTGTGCCATTCAGATCGTGAATGATCAAGACAAAATATTTAAGTGCCTTTGAATGTGGGAATGATAGTACGTGCCAGGCGCACCAATTTGTGTCAAGAACTGCAACGTTGCTGGGTTTTTCACACTCAGCAGTTTCCTGTGTGTGTCAAGAATGGTCCATCACCCAAAGTACATCCAGCCAACTTGACACAACTGTGGGAAGCATTGGAGTCAACATGGACCAGCATCCCCGTTGAATGCTTTCGACGACTTGTAGAGTCCATGCCCTGACGAATCGAGGCTGTTCTGAGGACAAAAGGGGTTGAGGGGGTGCAACTCAATATTAGGAAGGTGTTCCTAATGTTTGGTTTACTCATTGTAGAACTGGAATATACTGGTAACTGACTAAATAAAGGAAATGGCAACATAAAGTGACTAAATAGGGTGTAGGTGTCTGGAACTCTGTCAGAGAAATTCCATAATTTGGTGTTTTGTTGATGGTGGTGGAAAACACTGTTTCGGGTGCCACTCTAGAAACTCCCAGAAGTGTTCAATCGGGTTGAGATCTGGCGGCTGAGACGGCCGTGGCATACGGTTTACACTGTTTTCCTGCTCATCAAACCATTCGGTGACCACTCTGTGATGCCCTGTGATGTCATCCTATTGTCATCCTATTGGGACATAGCCATGGTTGCCAAAATAATGGCCTGCCCATCATTTGTATACATGACCCTAAGCACGATGGGATGTTAATTGCTTAATTAACTCAGGAACCGCAACTGTTTGGAAGCACCTACTTTCAATGTATTGTGTATCCCTCATTTACTCATGTGTCTCCATTATTTAGGCAGTTACCTGTACATAGAACTGCAATCTGAAAGCATCACTCAAATGCATGACTACTAGACGGCCGTCTTGGGGACTTATTTGGAACTTCTGCTGGATTTCACAGTGTACCATGCCTTATGATCACAACAATAGATCAATTGAACTGCGCCTCCACAATGGTAGCCAAGGTCCAAAGAACTTAATGTGCGATAGAAAACTGTCCGTTCAAGAAATGTCTCTCGTTCCCCCGACTGTACGCTGCCTCCGTCTCCCTGAGCACACAATAGGCCTCTGTGTGCTGGGCCCACGGAATGCTGTGAGATGGCAGGGCAGTGGGGATCGCTGCCTGATGAGGATGGTGCCTGGGGGGGTTGAGGAATGGTGGGTAAGGTGGGAGGATGGAGGGGTTCGGGGGGGGGGGGTGATCATTCAGGACTGTATGACTGCAAAGAGGCTCCAGGGGTCTAGAGGGTGTCTAGGTTTCGGCACGGTGACCACTGTGGAGGGGTGGCTGTGGTTTGCTGAGTACACAACGTGCCTGGGGAAGTCGAGCAAAGGACAGGGCCAGGCTCAGTCTATAAAATATATTTGTTATTGTATCCATTTTCTATTATAATTTCATAAATGGTGCAGGAGGTAACATTTGTAAAGTTGAATAGCATACCCAGATTACCAAATAGTAGGTAATGGGACCAAAAAGGTGATAGAATATAATCTAAAAATGTTTCAACGCTGTACAATTGCGCTGTGTTTAACTAGAGGAACTCTAACTTCTGCTGAAGAGAATGAGGGAAATCTGTGGAATATTTGGATTTCAGTGGTGAAAAAACTCCCTCCAGTGGAAGTCGGGTAGAACTGTCTGGCTACTCTTGCTTTAGCGGTGTGCGTGTGTGTGGTGTGTGTGTGTGTGTGTGTGTGTGTGTGTGTGTGCGTGTGTGTGCCTGTTTGCACTGTAAGGCCTGTATGTCTGTGTCATTATGGGGAGGAATGTGGGAGAGAGTAAAGTTGGCAATGAGTGAGAATTCCATTCACGCTGGGTGGTAGATGGATAATGAACCGTGTTCTTTAATTTGAGAAGCGAAATGAACGATGCATCAAATCTCTACAATTCTCTAATTAGGGAGTTTTGTTTCACCACTCTGCACACAATTAAAATGTTCCTCTCGCTATGATCAATATCAAATTAACGTCTAAGAAGTCATCTAAAATTGAAAGCAGAGGATATGTTGAGATTGGAAAGTAGCAATTCCCTTTGGATAGTAAAAGCATAAAATGAAGATGTCGCAGACACTTTTTTCCTCATTGGCTTTTCTTCCAACATCATTCTAACCTTCTGTCCTACAAAGTAGAAAGCATGCCTCTCAGACCCAAGAGAGTTTAGCGAGGGTCAGAAAAACGAACCTTTCAAACCAAGACGTTTTGCCGCCAATTTTAGCGTACCGCCAACGTTTTGCAGACTTTTCTTTGTACTGTATTTGAACGATTTTGCCAACAGCAAAGCCTGTACTTTTAATTCCACCAACCGAGGTAGTCATGATTGTGGTAATGTGTTGCAAAGTCCCGCCAAACCCTCAGTATTAATGCAAAAAAACAACATCCCCCTCTTCCTCAGAGAACGACAGCGTAGATGGAGAAAGATGCCAGTGAGAAGTAGCCTGACTGGGCAAAACACTTCTCTTTGATCTCTTCTTTAGCACTTCGGGAAGTAGTTGTGATTTTGGGGTTGTGTGCACTCTGATATGTGCTTGTGTGAAATCGTCCAATGATATTAGCTGGGTACAAGGTTGTGTAGGTTACTTTCTAAATGTAATCCGTTACAGTTACTAGTAGGTTACTTGCCCAAAATTGTAATCAGTAGTGTGACTTTTGTATTACCCAAACTCAGTAACGTAACCTGATTACTTTCAGTTACTTTTGGATTACTTTCACTTTAACAGGCATTAAGAAGACAGAAATGTTCCATCAAACGCATCAGGTGTGTCATCATAATGGTATCTGACTTGTGGTCAGACTCGCTCATGTGGAACAAACTTAAATCTGCACCTTTTTTCAATGTTGAATTGAATGTCATAATGTATTTTTTCCGCAAACATCCTTTCTGAATTTAAAAGTAATCCAAGAAGTAATCATGAAGTTTTTCTAAAGTATCTGTAATCTGAATACAATATATTAGCTGGTAACATAACTTATTACAGTTAGGGTTTTTTTGCAATCAGATTACATGTAACTGACAGGTAGATACCACTATTTGAGACGCCCTGAACTGCTGAAGGAATCCCAGACAAGCTTTGGACCCAATAGAAATATATAGCAGTTTCTCCTAAATCCAGGATATCATGGTGACATTTTAGGTGAGTCTGTTAACTACCATATTTCACCAGAATACTTTTTGACCCATAATCCTGTCCAAATACAGAATCTCCAACCCCCAAGTGTTTCAAACTGACTGTCCATTGTAGGTTATTCTAAGCTCCAGGGCTTTATCCAGGCTCTCAGACTACTGAGGCTGAATCAAAGCAGCAGGCTCCGGTATATTTATTTTCCTGTGTGAGACGACGACGGGGGTGGGGGTGGGTAGTTAAGTTTGTGCAGGCAGGAAGGGTGGGGCATGGGGGCTTCTCACACACGATGGAGGCTGGGGGGGGACAAAGCTGGCATTCATGGGCTGAGGAATGGAAAACATTTTCTCCTGAAAACTCCTGAAGCTACAACCTGGGAGAGGTGGTGTAGGTAGACCATTGGTTAGCGTGTGGCCCTTAGGAGCGGTCACATTCCTAGCGAGGCAAATCCAAAGGCTCCACCAGTGCCGGGTGAGGCCTCGTTTATTTGGTAACGCAGGTAACATTATGTCACCTCGTAGAGTCAATCTGGGAGAGGATACTATAGCATTCTACACCCAACAGCTGCACAGACTACACAGTCTAAAAAAACCATGTAACCCTATACGGGTGGGTGCAGGAACTTTTCAACTACGAGGACGTTTTTGGATGGGGAGTCTGGGGACCATTGGGGGGGCCTTGACCGTCTGCATGACAATAATGTCTCCTGAAAGAATTCCTTGAAGTGCCTTGAAGTGAGCTCCTCTTGATAGTCTTGGTAAATGTAATCCACCAATGTATTCCTCTCCTTAGTGAGGTTTTTCATGCTACATGCGAGTTGTAACTGTTTAAAGATTTGAGGAAAAAGTTGATAAATGCACCTGTGTCGGTTCCATTTATCTTATGTTTACTGTAACAGCCAGTAATGTCTTAACCAGTCAAATAATTTCCCCTTAGCCTAGTGGTTAGAGCATTGGACTAGTAACTGAAAGGTTGCAAGTTCAAATCCCTGAGCTGACAAGGTCGTTCTGCCCCTGTTCCTAGGCAGTCATTGAAAATAAAATAAGAATTTGTTCTCAACTGACTTGCCTAGTAAAATAAATACCAGTGTGCTGATATTCTACACCTGTGTTGTACATGATCAGAGAGGTGTGTGTGATGGACCCCTGAGGGATGCCCTCTCATGGATACAACAGACACAGTGACGCAGCTTAGATCTGGGGTCAGTCTGCCACCTGCAGGCAAGAGATGTAAACAGACAGCAGAACAGGTCTTCTGGGGTTCTTGTGGAGTAGCATTGAGTTGCCTCAGCCTAGAAATGTAAAGTGCCCTACTGATCTTAAAACTGTTTTTCAAGATTGTGGACAGGGGGGGACCGGTGCATAGGGGGGGACCGGTTGTTATTTTAAACAATAGAGTAACAGTCTTTTTTAGGCACTAACTCCAGCATGGCTCATTGGCCAAAGCCTATGGGGAACTGGATAAACGCAGAGAATAAGATCGTGGTGAACACTGGCCTGGGCGTTCTTATACGTTTTGTTCTATGAGATTTTCATCAGCTCACATCACTTTTTGTGACATTTGTGTAATCAAAACAAGCACTTGAATCACACGAAAGCTTCAAAATTCCTAAAGGTTAAGTTAACTGACTGATATTACATCATTGAACAGAACGTCTAAGATCTCCCAAGCGTGTGTTAACTTCAGACCTTATTTTCTGCGTTTATCCCAAAACCCCATTCTTTCCCCATTCATTTCCTGGGGCAGCAGGTAGCCTAGTGATTAGAGCGTTGGGCCTGTAACTGAAAGGTTGCTAGATTGAGTCTCCGAGCTGACAAGGTAAAAAATCTGTTGTTCTGCTCCTGAACAAGGCAGTGTAACCCACTGTTCCTAGGCTGTCATTGTAAATAAGAATTTGTTCCTAAACTGACTTGCCTAGTAAAATAAAAGTACACATTGTTACAACTGTAGTTTCCATCTCATCCAAGGAACTATGTAGTTCTGTCAGAGTGGTCATTGTGTTCTTGATCACCTCCCTAACAAGGTCCTGTTTGGTCAGACAAACAGCTCTAAGCAGAGTCTGGGTAGTTCCATATTTTTACAATTTCCCAATGATGGAGACCACTGTGCTCTTGGAAACTTTCAACACTATAGAAATTGTTTTATACCCTTCCCCAGATATCTGTCTCATCACAATTCTACCTTGGTGATCTACTGGCAGTTCCTTGGACTTCGTGGTATAGTTTCTGCTCTGAAATGCACTGCCATCTGTGGGACCTTATATTGACAGGTGTGTTTCTTTGTAAATTAAGTCCACACAATTGAATTGGCCATAGGTGGACGCCAGTCAAGTTGTAGTGACATCTCGAGGATTATCAACAAAAATGTCATGCACCTGAGCTCAATTTGGAGTGTCATAGCAAAGGGTTGGGAATACTTATGTAAATGAGATATTTCTGTATTTCATTTTCAATAGCCTACATTTGCAAAGATGTCTAAAAACACGTTTCCACGTTGTCATTGAGGGGTATCATGTGTAGATGGGGGAGAACATCAATTGAATCCATTTTCAATTCAGGCTGTAACAGAACAAAATGTGGAATAAAATAAGAATACTTTCTGAAAGCAATGTATGCTACGTGACACACTATATGGTGTCGCTACACAAGCTGCAAATTACTAGAAAATCCCCCAATGTCATCTCTGCTCATTGGCATGCTTCATTTCACCATAACCAATGTAACCATGAAATTGTAAGTAGTTAAAAAATAATAATAATTGGTAATTGTATTATTTATTTATTCACAGGTTCACAGGTGTCATGACGTTGCCCCCCCCCCTCCCTCCCCCCTTTCTCCCTTCCCTCTCTCTTGACTCTACAGAGGGACTCTTGAATAGCCTTTGTTAAACAGAGATTCTGGGAACCTCAGAAGGTGAGGGGAAATGAACTATATTTTGGTAATCCAACCAGTTGAACATATGCGTTGGTACTTAATGAATATGATGTCAGTTCGGTTGTCATCTGAGACATTCTCATCAATGATAGGATGACAAACAGTACAGTGGAAAGTCTACACATTATGCTTATCAGATTCACATGGAATTGTTGTGCAATTTAAATGTTTGAATATGAAATTATTTGGGAGGGGATGAAATGTGATTTTAGCTTCTAAAATGTGAGAATTAGGTTTTCATGAGTGAATTAGGCCCGACTCAGTGGCCCGCCCACGTGAAGAGACATTGGTTATAAACTATGAAACACGCCCTCCTCTCCCTTCCTATATAAAGCCTTGATGACAATATAACTTTCTGTTCCGGGTACATTAGGATGACGATCCGATGTCAGAAGGGTTAAAATAATAACTACAGATCGAGACATCGCTTCTCCCTTTGATCTTCAGTCTTCCTGCTCTTTCACTCAGCTAGGAACGTGTTCCTTTATGACATAATTTGTAATCAATGTATGGTTCATTCTGTGTATATGTAATTCTGTGTGATTAGTTTGGTATTTAGTAAATAAATAATGAAACCCAATTTTGTATTGCTGATTCAACCTGTTAGCCAGGGTTCGTGAAGATATCCAGGAATTTACAACTTTCAGATGAGACTGAAATAAGGTGAAGATTAATATTGACTGCTATTGATGTAAAATATTATAAAGGTCTTTAAGAGTTTATTCGGAAGATAACTGCTCTATAAATATTATTTTGTGGTGCCCCGACTTTCTAGTTAATTACATTTACATGATTAGCTCAATCAGGTAATGTTAATTACAGAGAAAGGATGTTATAGAATAGCATGTCATATCACTTAATCCGGCAGAGCCAAAGACACGACACAGGTGATAATACAACTTCTTGTTCAACAGTTGCAACAAGGTTAGATCATATTACATCTTGCAGCGAGGTATTTAAAGGTTTTGGCAATGTTTTCCATAGAAACTGCTCAGAGAAGTAGCCTATAATTAGATTTGTACTGTGCCCCTAGCCACTGAATCACGTAACTGAAATCCTATCCATGCGCGTGCCAAGGATCGTACATTTCTCACCCTCTTCCCTGGGAAAAGTCTAACCTGGATCCTCGGGACGAAAAACTCTGACGTCACCCCCATTGAGGTTGACAGCTCTACCCGGGTAAGAGTTAAGATTGGGGTTAGGTTTAGGTAAAGGTCGGGGTAATGGTAGGGTGTTAGGTTAGGTTTGAGGTTTAGGTTATGGACGTCCCAAGGATCCCGAAACAGCACAGCCACCTTCCCGTTCTGGATTCACTTGTCATTGGTCACTGGCCCATTTCATCTGTCGACCAACTTGTGCCAGTCACAACTCCACCCCCCACGCGATAGTATCAAGTCCTCAAGTGCGCTCGCGTACATGAAAACTGACATAAAGCCTCCGAGGAACGAAGCACTGGACACAGATCTGATGCCTCTACAGTGTTTATTATATTCTAAGTGTATTGTTCTTTTGGTTGCGATCCACCCCTTTAATAATGCATTGTCTGAAACGTCTGCGGACTACAAATGCGGGAGTTTTACAACTGCTCAAACACGCTGTCAGCTCCGCACGGGTTGGGAGTGACAGCAATGGCTTATCCAGGATCGAGCAACAGTCTCAGCTGTTATGCACAAGCGCAGCATCACACAGCCAGCGTCAGCAACCCTTCCATCATCAAGCTGTCAATGACATGGATGAAGCAGAGTGCAGGTAAATACCTACTCTTTCCCTAATTGGTACTGTAGAATAATGTGACTATGCAGTGCCTACAGAAGGGTTGCCCACCTGGCAGGCCGAATTCGACCAGCAGGTGATTTTATTTAAACCTCCATTTATTAAAATACATTTTCTTTGTTGGACATACAATACTTTAAAATCACCAGGATATCAATTTTAATTGAGGAAATATTTTCCCAAGTATTCCCACCCATAAATATAGACATGTGTTATCGTATCCTAATTGAATACAGGTTTGAAATTATTCGGGTTTTGTCAATTACTATATCCTTGTGCTTCTTGATGTCAAGCTGCAACAATTGAATATAATTGTTCCAGCCCCCCGACCATCCGCTCAAGAAAGAATCGGCCCAAATCTGAATTTAGTTGGGGAACCCTGGCCTACAGTAGTGGCACGTTGTCTGAAAGAGTGAAAAGATGTTCTTCTGTTGCGATCCTATAGGGTCGTTCCATTTCATTTAAATCGCTTTTTGACCGCACAACTTTTGATTTGAACGAAACTTTCTATACATATTTGCCGATGGTAAAGTGGACAGAAAGTAACTTTTTGGACCTGAATGCCAAAACATTTCGAAAATGGAAGTGCTCAAAGTTGACCCATTTTGCATACACTAACCTACCATGAGACATCCATGTCTTCATCACTGGAAAAGATGAACAGTCGAGTTTGATATAATTTAAAAGCTTACAAGCAAGGTTGTCAAACTATTTAATAATTTATTGAAACTTAAGACAAATGTATATAATCATGCCATTTTTAAACTTTTAACTTAAATTATCAAAAATAATCACATTTTCGCATATGTCATAATTTAGACCCTATTTTACATAATCGGCGGTGTATGTGTTGTGTCCGTCATGGGTTAAGACACAACATGCTCTTGAATACAGGGTGGGTGTCATGTTGTTGTCTTGACCTCTGAATACCTGGCTATGAAAAGCCAACTGACATTTACTCCTGAGGTGCTGACCCGTTGCACCCTCTACAACCACTGTGATTATTATTTGACCCTGCTGGTCATCTATGAACGTTTTGACGATCTAGAAGTACGATCTGGCCTTAATGGCTATGTACTCTTATAATCTCCACCCAGCACTGCCAGAAGAGGACTGGCCACCCGTAGCCTGGTTCCTCTCTAGGTTTCTTCCTAGGTTCCCTGACTTTCTAGGGAGTTTTTTTCCTAGCCACCGTGATTCTACATCTCCATTGAGAGCTCTCTAGGGTTTTAGGCTCGGTTTCTGTGAAAACACTTTGCAACAATTGCTGATCTAAAAAGGGCTTTATAAATACATTTCATTGGTTGACTGAAATGGGAATGAAATGTGCATTTCAACTTTAAAATGGTAGCACAAAGATGGTTGGAGGTCCAAACATCAGAGAATGTTGAATGGGAATTGCATGGGAATATTAGTTTATAAATCAATTATACTGTCAACCCTCCATAGGAAACCTATTGAAATCATGGAACGATGGATAATACAATAGACAGTTGCATTTCCGATGATATTCGACGATGAATTGTGTTTCTATGGTTGAATGACATGCACCCTTATTCAAGAGCATGCTGTGTCTCAACCGATGGCGGGCGCAACACAAACACCTCAGATGATGTCAAAAAAGGGTCTTAAGCTACAACATTTGCGAAAAGCAAAATAATCTATTTAAAAAATAAAATAATTTAAGTACATGATTGTTATTAAAATAATTACAATTCAAGAAATTCTAAAATAGTTTGTCAACCCTGTTTTGGTAAACTTTTAAGGGATATCAAACTCAGCCGTTTATTTTTTCCAGTAATGAAGACATGGATGTCTCATGGTAGGGTGGTGTATGCAAAATAGGTCAACTTTGAGCACCTTTATCACCTAAATGTTTTGGCATTCAGGTCACTTTGTTACCGCTCCTCCCATAAGCAAATATGTATGGGAAGTGCTGTTCAAATCAAATATGTATGGGAAGTGCTGTTCAAATCAAATATGTATGGGAAGTGCTGTTCAAATCAAATATGTATGGGAAGTGCTGTTCAAATCAAATATGTATGGGAAGTGCTGTTCAAATCAAATATGTATGGGAAGTGCTGTTCAAATCAAATATGTATGGGAAGTGCTGTTCAAATCAAATATGTATGGGAAGTGCTGTTCAAATCAAAAGGGGTACGGAAAAAAAGGGATTGAAACCAAATGGAACGACCCTATAATAATGAGTTACTGATTTTCAGTGATGGGGAGTAGTGAACTACATGTACATCAACTAGTCATTTAAATAAATGTAGCTGTAGCTTGGTGGTGGTAGTTGAACTAAATTCAAATCTTGGTAGTATTTTCAGTAGTTACCCATTGGGCACAGACATCAATTCAATTGGTTCAACGTCATTTCATTGTAATAATGTGGAAGTAACATTGATTCAACCAGTGCGTGCCCAGTAAGTAATACATTGTTTTGCCATGTAGTGGTGTAGCTAACTACTGGAACTACACACTACATTTTTTCAAAAAGAACAGAAAATATGGCTAAGGTAGGCAACATTTCCTTTCTTTTTCAGCATCAGACATGCCTAATTTTCACTTAAAACAGTTTTTGTGTTTAATAGGCTAAATGACATATTATGTTAACTTCTGACTCCAAAGTGATCTGTTCTTCCAATTTGTAGTTGGTGACGTTTCAGATTTAAATATAATTTTTCATGAAGTAGTTTGGATGTAGTGAACTACTTTTTCAATGTAACTTTAAGTGAACTATATGTTTCTAGTTTTAATGTAGCTTAACTTCTTCCAGTGTGAAGTCATTGGTGGCTTGGTAAACCACGCTGAGAGTACAAAACATTAGGAACACCTTCCTAATATTGAGTTGCACCCCATTTTCCCCTCAGAACAGCCTCAATTGGTCACGGCATGGACTCTACAAGGTGTCGAAAGCGTTCCACAGGGACGCTGGCCCATGTTGATTCCAATGCTTCCCACAGTTGTATCAAGTTGGCTGGATGTCCTTTGGGTGGTGGATCATTCTTGATACACACGGGAAACTGTTGAGTATGAAAAACCCAGCAATGTTGTAGTTCTTGACACAAATGGGCATCATGAACTGTGTCATAATTGTCCCAAGGCTTAAAAATCCTCTTTAATAACCTTTTGTGACGAGGGGGCAGTATTTTCATTTTTGGAAAAATAACGTGCCCGTAGTAAACGGGATATTTTGTCAGGACAAGATGCTAGAATATGCATATAATTGACAGCTTAGGATAGAAAACACTCTAAAGTTTCCAAAACTGTAAAAATATTGTCTGTGAGTATAACAGAACTGATGTTGCAGGCAAAAGCCTGAGAAAAATCCAATCCGGAAGTGTCTCATGTTTTGAAAGCGCTGCGTTGCAATGCGTCCCTATTGAGCAGTGAATGGGCTATCAACCAGATTACTTTTTCTCCGTATTCCCCAAGGGGTCTACAGCATTTAGTGTAGTTTTACGCATTTATGTTGAAGAATACCCGTAAGCGGCTACATTGCGCAAGTGGTCAACTGATGCTCCCAGAGAGATTCTCACATAAAATACAGAGGTAGCCATTACTCCAGTCGGTCCTACTGAAAAACTAATTGTCCCGGTGGATATGTTATCTAATAGATATTTGAAAACCACCTTGAGGATTGATTATAAACAACGTTTGCCATGTTTCTGTCGATATTATGGAGCTAATTTGGAATATTTTTAGGCGTTTTCGTGACTGCAATTTCCGGGCGATTTCTCAGCCAAACGTGAAGAACAAATGGAGCTATTTCGCCTACAAAAATAATAATTTTGTAAAAAAGGAACATTGGCTATCTAACTGGGAGTCTCGTGAGTGAAAACATCCGAAGCTCATCAAAGGTAAACGATTTAATTTGATTGCTTTTCTGATTTCCGTGACCAAGTTACCTGCTGCTAGCTGGACAAAATGCTATGCTAGGCTATCGATAAACTTACACAAATGCTTGTCTAGCTTTGGCTGTAACGCAT
This sequence comes from Oncorhynchus clarkii lewisi, assembly GCF_045791955.1. Taxonomy (NCBI): domain Eukaryota; kingdom Metazoa; phylum Chordata; class Actinopteri; order Salmoniformes; family Salmonidae; genus Oncorhynchus; species Oncorhynchus clarkii. Next base: position 41,529,513 of record NC_092155.1, on the reverse strand, counting down.
ATTTTGAAAATCTGAGATGACATGGTGATTAACAATATATTTCACTTGTGATTTTCATGACTAGGAATATTTTCTAGGAATATTTTTATGTCCGCTGCGTTATGCTAATTAGTGTCAGTCGATGATTACGCTCCTTCATGCGGGATGGTGAGTCACTAGAGGTTTACAGGTGTCTACAGATAATTTAATGAAGCTATTATTTTTGATTCAGACATTTTGTTATGCATACAAAGTGGACTTCAAACGAAATTCCCAATAATACTCCATCCAAACAACTACTTTAATCATAGACTAAATGTAGGAACATGGAGCTGAATAGTCAGTGGAATTAGTTTGAAAGCAGATATTAAGATGAACTACACTTCTACACTTGACTACACTACTGTGCATTAGATCTACACTACACTACACTACTGTACATTAGACATTCACTACACTACACTACTGTGCATTATACCTTCACTACACTACTGTGCATTAGACCTTCACTACACTACACTACTGTGCATTAGACCTTCACTACACTACTGTGCATTAGATCTTCACTACACTACTGTGTATTAGACCTTCACTACACTATACTACACTACTGTGCATTAGACCTTCACCACACTACTGTACATTATACCTTCACTACACTACACCACTGTACATTAGACATACACACACTACTGTACATTAGACCTTCACTACACTACACTACTGTACATTATACCATCACTACACTGCACTACTGTACATTAGACCTTCACCACACTACACCACTGTACATTAGACATACACACACTACTGTACATTAGACCTTCACCACACTACACTACTGTGCATTAGACATACACACACTACTGTACATTAGACCTACACTACTGTACATTAGACCTACACTACTGTACAGTAGACCTACACTACACTACAGGTCATTAGACCTACACTATACTACACTACTGTACATTAGACCTACACTATACTACACTACTGTACATTAGACCTACACTACACTACTGTACATTAGACCTACATTATACTACACTACTGTACATTAGACCTACACCACACACACGACTGTACATTAGACCTACACCACACTACACTACTGTACATTAGGCCTACACTACAAACACTACTACACTCTCCTTGCTGGGGAGAAAACAAAAACATAGAACATTGTTCATACACACTTGTCTTTAGTGGTTAAGTGCTCTTTTGCACACGTTGTATGTTTTGAGAAAAGTTATGCAGATGAGAGTCAACTATCAAAACACAGTGTACAACGTATATGCACTGGTAATCTTTAACAATGACCCTGTCAGACCTACAGTAGTATGGACATCACAGGAAGTTGGTGGCACCTTAATTGGGGAGGACAGGCACGTGGTAATGGCTGGAGCGGAAAAAGGGGAATGGTATTTAAGACACCAAACCCATGGTTTCCATGGTTTCCATGTGTTTGATGCCATTCCATTGGCTCCGTTCCAGCCGGTATTATGAGCCGTCCTCCCCTCATCAGCCTCCACTGATTGACATGATGCACTGTGTTGTCTGGTCTTCACAGGAGCAGGTTGATCTCTGGGATGGAGGACCTTCTCTTCTACACCATTACAGAGGGCAAAGAGATGATCCCTGTCTCTCAGTTCATCTCTGTGAGTCTCCATCACACCACACCCACCCTCACTGTGTGCCACCAACACTAACCCATACAGTGTTTTTTTAATTTAACCTATTTTTTATTTTTTTTGCTGGAATGAGAGTTGCTCATATTGACAACTACTGCGGCTTTCCGTGACGTCCTTTTAAAGTTGACCCAACATGTACTGTACCACAACACATTCTAGTTCTTAAAGCGGCCTTTGGGCTTGCGGTTTTCACTCCAGCTAAATGAACACCGAATGAATCCCAGGAAGTGTAAGACGAGCCAAGGCAGGAATCCATCACACCATGTTACCAGCCCAGGCTCAGGTTTGAAAAGTGTTGAGGAAACGCCTTATGTAACTTTATTACTAATAGACAGATGTAGCTGTTGTTAATGAGGCTAGAAGTGAATTCCCTTAACCCTTTACACACGTGGCAATTGGCATATATGGATAGGGCAAAATTGAAACGTTTCTTATGGAAGAAATCTGAAATGTATAAGCATTGTAGCAATTAAAAGGGAATTGTTTGGAGATTGTGGTAACATTATTAGACCAAAGTGGAGGACACAACAGTTCAGCTGACACATGACTGAATCCAAGCATTACAGTGTTGATTTTATGTGCATTTCATATTTATTTGTTGATTTGTTGATGACGAAATCTAAAAATATTTTGGATCAGGAGCATCAAGGGGGTCCAATCCGGCCTGCGGGTGGTTTGAGTAAAAAAAAATGTTTGGGGGGGGGGGACTCAATTTACTTTAAAATGACTAAAACCAAATCAAAACTGTGTAGAAATAATAATGTGCCTATATTCATACAGTTTCTTGACTGTCCAGCTCACTAATAATCACTAGACAGTCAGGTCGCATCAATAAATTCCCTAAACTATGGTTATGGGACTATTATTAACACATTTTGACAGCAAGGAAATATAACACATTTTCAGTATGGCCCTCTGGACCTTGTTGAAGACTGAATGCGCCCCCCCTCCTGGAAAATGTGACCATAGGTGCAACTTAAGACAAATAAATTACAAAAGGTTTGGGTGAGAGGACTGACTGGTGTCTCCATGTGGCCACACACACCTCTCCAAAGTGGGCACAGTTCCTAAGCTATTTCAATATACTTTTATGAAAGAAAGAGTCTTCAACTACAAGGTACTTTTTTGAAGCTCTCCAGGCTGTGCCGTTGAGGAACTGGAACAAGCACACTTGTAGTTGTTTTGTTTGGAACACAGCCCTGCAACCCCACCCACCCTCACACAATTACTGTTGTTGTTTATCGCAATCCAAAAAACGGTCCATTATAAATCGCAATCTGTGAACAGGTGGGCATCATTTGAAAGCTTGTTCGATTGCCAACATGAATAGCTAAGTTGTAAAATGTTGGTGAAAGTGTTGGGCTTTCACAAGGCAAAACAGAGAAACGGATCGTAATTCTGGTCCACATGGAACCATTTGGACACACATTTGGACTCACGGGAGTTTTGGCTTGCTTGTATGACATCAAAGCAGTATTTATTGTAATAATCAACGTCTCCCCATAAATAGAGCGCTCAAAATGTACAGCCTTTCCCTCACTCGGACAACAACACATTTTGCAAAAGTTTCCCAATTCGCGGGAGGGATGGAGGTCTCGTCTCGTGCGGTGCTCGTGATCAGATGTAGTGCGTCTTATTCTGTGTGTAGGGGTCAAAGGTGAGTGCGCAGTGCCTCTCAAATGTAAATTTCTACGCGTTCTCCACACTCTTGTCCTCACCAGAACGTACTCAAGAGATTACTTCCTCGAACTTGGCGCAGGAGAGTGTGGAGCGCGGAAGTATGCATACTGGAGAAACACCTGCTGTGTTCCCTCCCAGGGCTTTTACGACACAATTTAGAACAGGGATGAGCAACTCCGGTCCTCGAGGACTGAGTGATGTCACACTTTTCCCCCATCCCTAGCAAACACAGCTGATTAAACAAATTGCATTGTTAGTTGTTTTAGCTGGGGGCGAAAAGTGTAACACCAATCAGGCCCCCGAGGACTGGAGTTGTCCATCCCCTGATTTTAGAACATCATAGAAGTCTCAGCTCAGTTGGTGAAAAGGTCATACAAGCACAGTCATCCATAGCACCATGCATGCTGAACTTGGCATTTTACGATGTGTGAAGAGACTCTGTGTCCAGTGTCCCCTCCCATTGCTTTTACACCGTAATTCATACCTTCGGAGCCTTTCTTGGTGCCCCTCATATGCATATTCAAATGAACTCTGAACTGTACAGGGTACCGGGGTCTATTAGAACGCTGGGTGGTGTTGTGGCACGGCATGGTATTTGACAGGCCATTGTGTCATGGCCTTTGAATCATCATCAACATGACTTTTTAACATTGAATCAAAGAAACACTGGCAATGGTTTTTAGATGGCTCCAACCAATGACTGTATATGAATAAACAAAGCAATTAATCACGTGACACCATTCATTTCCATGCCAAGACTCATATAGCGCATTTGAAGCCAAGGAAGTCGGTTAAAGGCCCAGTGCAGTCAAAAATGTGATTTCTCTCTGTTTTATATACACTGCTCAAAAAAATAAAGGGAACACTTAAACAACACAATGTAACTCCAAGTCAATCACACTTCTGTGAAATCAAACTGTCCACTTAGGAAGCAACACTGATTGACAATAAATTTCACATGCTGTTGTGCAAATGGAATAGACAGGTGGAGAGAGGTGGAAATTCTAGGCAATTAGCAAGACACCCCCAATAAAGGAGTGGTTCTGCAGGTGGTGACCACAGACCACTTCTCAGTTCCTATGCTTCCTGGCTGATGTTTTGGTCACTTTTGAATGCTGGCGGTGCTTTCACTCTAGTGGTAGCATGAGACGGAGTCTACAACCCACACAAGTGGCTCATGTAGTGCAGCTCATCTAGGATGGCACATCAATGCGAGCTGTGGCAAGAAGGTTTGCTGTGTCTGTCAGCGTAGTGTCCAGAGCATGGAGGCGCTACCAGGAGACAGGCCAGTACATCAGGAGACGTGGAGGAGGATGGCAGGGGGGCAACAACCCAGCAGCAGGACCGCTACCTCCGCCTTTGTGCAAGGAGGAGCAGGAGGAGCACTGCCAGATCCCTGCAAAATGACCTCCAGTAGGCCACAAATGTGCATGTGTCTGCTCAAACGGTCAGAAACAGACTCCATGAGGGTGGTATGAGGGCCCGACGTCCACAGGTGGGGGTTGTGTTTACAGCCCAACACCGTGCAGGACGTTTGGCATTTGCCAGAGAACACCAAGATTGGCAAATTCGCCACTGGCGCCCTGTGCTCTTCACAGATGAAAGCAGGTTCACACTGATCACATGTGACAGACGTGACAGAGTCTGGAGACACCGTGGAGAACGTTCTGCTGCCTGCAACATCCTCCAGCATGACCGGTTTGGCGGTGGGTCAGTCATGGTGTGGGGTGGCATTTCTTTGGGGGGCCGCACAGCCCTCCATGTGCTCGCCAGAGGTAGTCTGACTGCCATTAGGTACTGAGATGAGATCCTCAGACCCCTTGTGAGACCATATGCTGGTGCGGTTGGCCCTGGGTTCCTCCTAATGCAAGACAATGCTAAACCTCATGTGACTGGAGTGTGTCAGCAGTTCCTGCAAGAGGAAGGCATTGATGCTATGGACTGGCCCGCCCGTTCCCCAGACCTGAATCCAATTGAGCACATCTGGGACATCATGTCTCGCTCCATCCACCAACACCACGTTGCACCACAGACTGTCCAGGAGTTGGCGCATGCTTTAGTCCAGGTCTGGGAGGAGATCCCTCAGGAGACCATCCGCCACCTCATCAGGAGCATGCCCAGGCGTTGTAGGGAGGTCATACAGGCACGTGGAGGCCACACACACTACTGAGCCTCATTTTGACTTGTTTTAAGGACATTACATCAAAGTTGGATCAGCCTGTAGTGGGGTTTTCCACTTTAATTTTGAGTGTGACTCCAAATCCAGACCTCCATGGGTTGATAAATTTGATTTCCATTGATCATTTTTGTGTGATTTTGTTGTCAGCACATTCAACTATGCAAAGAAAAAAATATTTAATAAGAATATTTCATTCATTCAGATCTAGGATGTGTTATTTTAGTGTTCCCTTTGAGCAGTGTATATTTCCACACTGTGAAATTTCAGCCTGTTTTGGTGGGATGGAGTTTTGGCCTGCCTGGTGACATCACCAGGTGGTAAATGAGTTAATAGACCAATAAGAAATAGAGTTCCAAACCTCTCTGCCAATAACAGCTAGTTTTCAGTTTTCCCTTACCCTCTATGAACCACTCTCAGACAGTCCTAGCTAAATTCTTTGTTAAGAAGCTATTTTTAATTCTTTTTTTGAAAACAAGCACAGTAAGGTACTTAATTGTTACCCAGAAATGATTTGATATGGAGATAACGGCTGCATTGGACCTTTTAAAGATGGTGTCTCATGGAGAGACAGAGTGCAGTTTGAGCTACTCCAGGAAGTGACAGCTCAGTGCTGCCACCATTTATTAAGAATCTCAAGTTGATGGCCGACTGGGGTACAGCAGGCTGCCATTAGCAACTAAATTATCCTTAGGGATGGTTCCAAATGTACAGAATGGTAACCTGGAGGAAAATGGGGGAGGGTCATGCTTTTTCAATTTCAGTCATGGGGAGTGTTTAGTATTTTTTTTAAATCCAGTCCAGAGAAGGGACATGCCATTTTTAATTGATGAAATTTCTATATTTTTCTGTGTTTTAGAATGAGTTTCTCATTAGGCTATATATTGATGTGTGCCCGATGCCGCCCCTCATTTCTGAATCTCCACTGGGCGCGCAATATCAAGCAGGCCTGTAGGCCATTTAGTGCGCTCTCAATCAAATGATCCATAGCCTATAGGCTATGAAGTGCATGCTCGGAGAAGCACAGAGCAAAGTTATATTTCTAAGATAGCTGCTGGGATGGTGTAAATAAAACTAAGCTGCATTACACACTGCAATGGATATTCCATCCCTGAGCCCCTGCTCTGCTCTTGCTGATCAAACATTTTTTTTGTGCTGCCTAACCAAGGGCTGTGCTGTGCAGGGCTATGGTGGCAGTTCAGGAGGAGAGTCAAAGGCTTCTTCCGAATGAATTAATTCATTGTTATCTTGTGAGCGGACTAACCTTATAGCCTATGTTCTGTTCTGTTTGAGAAGCGGAGAACGAAGGCGAGGAAGACCGGAGGTCAACATTGATAGCTTGCTACTACTATAATTGATTTGATTAAAAACAATGTTTCTTGCCCATGATGTATTTATCAGAGTTATTGACCTCACAGTAAAACCAGATTAGAGTAAATTACATTGTGGTGCTGAAACTTGAAACAGCAGCTACAGCATAATCAATGGGAAATGGACAGTTCATGGTGCTGAAAGTAGGCAAATTATAGTAGGCATAATTCATTTCAACGTCTTCATTTTAATTAGACTTTACTAACAACAAGGGGGCTTTGTGTTATAGCCTATTTCTTCCTATTTAAGAGGTAGGTGTACCGGTTTGACAGACGAAATTAGGGAATAGGCTGCTATATTTATAATTCCTCCACCCACCATGTACTCTTTAAATAGCCTACCTCCGTGTCAGTGAATGGCTGTTAAATTGAGGAGGAATGAGAGGGTATTGCATAGGCCTACCGTTTATTTTTTTTAAAAGCACAGGCTTGTTAGCTTAAGATTTTGAAGAAAATAAAAACGGATCAGATTATATAAAGTGATCTGAAACCGGGATATTTTATGCTAGAAATAAGCTGTAAAAATACCTGGGAAAGGATGCATCACATTGTCACAGCTTATTGTGAAATAGACCAGCTAGTCTAGGTCCAGAACCCGATGGGTTGGGCCAGAGCCAGAACACATGGATAAAGCGGCAGTTTGAAAATCCGTCACTGGCTTTGATACTCTAATTGGTTAGAGACGATCCAATCGCTAATGACTTGTTTTGTACAACATCCCTCATCCCCACAAACAACTTTTATGATGGCAGTTGCGACTGTAGTAATGTAGCGTGCGACAGAGCAGCGGAAGAATATACTGTGAGCTGTCAGGCTACACTTTCTCTGCTTCTCGCAGTTTTTTTCGTGCTGACAGATTTTGGGGCAGAGTCAAGCCTCTCGCTTTGCCTCTTCCTCTCTGAGCACTGTATTATCTTTGTGTGCATGTCACATACCAACATGTCTTACCACCTTGTATTTCAATATGATGCAATGCTTGATATTCTTACATAATGATATCTGTATTGACCTTCGATTGATCTGCCAGTTTAGACGAGGGAGATCTGCCATTTGTTGTCATGTTATGCTGTATATGTTTAGCATGACAGTGACACGGCAGAGGAGTTGGCTGTAACACACAGTGATCTGAAAGGACTGTCACTGAACTGTAGCTGTGGTTACTGAATACCCCCCCCCCCCTTTTTAATCCCCCAATTTTGTGATAACGATCTTGTCTCATCGCTGCAATTCCCCAACGGGCTCGGGAGAGGCGAAGGTCGAGTCGTCGAAACATGACCTGCCAAGCCGCGCTTCTTAACACCCGCTCGCTTAACTCGGAAACCAGCAGCACCAATGTGTCGGTGGAAACACCATCAACTGACAACCAAAGTCAGCATGCAGGTGCCCGGTCCACCACAAGGAGTCGCTAGAGCGCGATGAGCCAAGTAAAGGCCCCCTACCCCAAACCCTCCCCTAACCCGGACCACGCTGGGCCAATTGTGCGTCGTCTGTGGGACTCCCGGTTACAGACGGCAATGACACAGCCCGTCACTACAACCCCAGGCTGTAGTGACGCCTCAACGCCGCGATGCAGTGCCTTAGACCGCTGAGCTACTCGAGAGGCCAGCAATTCTGTTTTTTAACTAGTTTCTTTGAAGTACTTTCTCTCATTTAACATCTCAATATCTCAATAGCTTTACAATTCTGTCATAATTTCTTCTGCCAGAAATTACACACACACTGTACTTCCCACAGTATATATAGCTTTGAATGTTGCTGTCCTATACAGTATGTCTGAATTTGATATCAGCCTCTCATGAAAGCCACTGCCCGATGTGAAGTATTGACATGTGATAACTAAACACAACAGTTCAGTCAAGCAGTGTGTGTTGATCATTAATGCATTGATCAGACACACAGGCTTGAAAATAACCTCCCGGACCCTCCCATGAGGCAAGTCTGCTGTCACTGCACATGATGCCCCAGAAATAGGCATACTTATTGCATATAGCTGTCAGAATGACTTGAAGTTGGCTTAGGGGAGGGATTTCAATCAGTGATGTACTGGTAAAAAAAAAAAAAAAGTAGGTGGCTAAACTGATCGCTGGTTGCTGTGAAAAAAGTTGCGCTCCCTAAACGTTTAATGCATTTTGTCCGCCAAAGGTGGGCAACAAAAACCTCTACACCACTGATTTCAATACAGTAGGTACAGTATGTTCCTTCCTCTTTTACAGAGTCGTTTACAGGACTGCTTGAACCCTTGTGGTTGCTCACTTAATGGGAAACAGGGTTTTTTCCAATTCAGGTATTGAAGATGACACACTAAAACAATTATTGTAGTCCTGTATAACCTCAGTTTTCTCAAAAACTAAAATATAAGTTAATATTATTATTATGATTATTAACCTTTTAATGTACTACGCATGTCCTTATCATTATGTACAAATATATATCTACTCTATTAGGCCCAGCATCTGCAGGACCAGCACCGGGGTTAGCTCAGCAGTCTACTGAGAGAGCTCAAATATGGAACTCCCTACTCTAGAGATGGTGTGTCAGTGTTGATCAGCTCACCACAACCCCATCCCCCCCCCCCCTCTCCCTTCTCATTTATCTCGGTCTAATTGTCTCTCTTTCTCACTCTCATTTTGCAAATGTTCCTTTCTCCTTCTTCCAGGCGTTGAGGAGCACAGGTTTATTGACATCGGATCCCAGGCTGAGTGACTGTATGCGTCAGCTGCGCCAGTCAATGCAGGACTCTGCCGGAACAGTCATGATGGACCCGAAACTCTTCAGGAAGTGAGCAATGCTCTATTTTCACGTTAACCCTTTACACTTGTGGAAATTGGCCTATATGGATAGGGCCACATTTAAAACATTTAAAACGGGATAGGGCCAGGATAGGATAGAGCCATTTAAAACAGGATAGGGCCACATCTTCTAACAGAAGAAATATAATAAGAATAGGCATGCAATTTGAAAGACGACACTTTGGAGATTAATGGGGAAATGATCAGACCAAAGATGAGGACACAACACACCACTGAATCCCCAAAATGACACTGTTGATTCTACGTGCATTTTACATTTACAGTACTTTACACAGCATTTGTCAATAACAAAATACTTTAGATACATTCAGTAACATGCATGTTGAAGCATGTGCAAGATGAGGGAAAAAAAGATTACAAGGGTTTGAGTGAAAGGTCTAACTTGGTGTGGCCACACACCTCTCCAAACTGCACAGCTACTAAGTCATTTCAATGCACTTTTATGACTCAAGGAAAGAGCCTTCAACTATAAAGTGCTTGTTTGAGCTCTCCTAGCTTTGACCATTGAGGAACTGAATCAAGCACACTTGCCGCTTTGTATTTGTAATACAGCCCTGTGTCCCCACCCTCACACAATTACTGTTGTTGTTTACGCAATCCCAAAAAACGGTCCATTTGAAAATCGCCATCTGGGTCAGGCGGGAATAATTTGAAAGCTTATTCTATTGCCAACATGGCTAGCTAAGCTGTAAAATATGCTCATACATGGTTAGGCTTTTAAAAGGCACTTCAGACTAACAGATTGTAATTTTTTGTGTGCATAGAATGGCGTGCATTCAAGTGTGTGTTCTGCTGCAAATTTTCTACACAATACGACAAATGCAGGCTCATTCTGTCCAGGCTGTAGCGCATGTCATCCTTCTAACTGTGGATCAAACACAGCAATCATAAAGGTTGATACTGTAAATGACATGTTTTCAAATGTAGAAATGTGAAGTGTAGATTTGGACCCACGGGTGTGCGGTTTGCTTGTGTGACATCAAAGTGATATTTATTGAAATCTCATCTTTCAGAACACATCGACTCTCTCAGACGACAACAAAGGTGCAAAAGTTAGCCCAATTAGCGGGTGGGATGGGGGAATCGTTTTGTTGTGCGCGGTGCGCAAGTTTATAACTGCGCTCAGTCAAGACCCATACAACGCTGTTAACCGGAGAACCTAAGCTCTGACGTCATGTATAGTATTTTACTGTACAGCCTCTGGGTTCCAATTTTGCTTATCGATGGCAAAATCGTTTTCAACCCTTTATACAGGATGACAGGAGCTGTGAGTGAAAAGGGCTACCATTCTTACCAATGTCCCAACCACTCTCTCTGAACGACCAACCAGTGGAGGTGGTTGAGTGTTTAAAATACCAAGGGACACAAATTGTATTTTTTTATTTAAAAGCAAGCCCACACTTGTTCTTAATCAGGAAATTAAATGGGTTTGGGGTCAGACAGGATGTTCTGGAGAGAGTGTACAGCAGCTTGGTGGAGAGCATCCTCGCGTTCTGTTAAGGTTTTCTTCTTCCTCTTCCTCTGAAGAGGAGGTGCAGCAGGGATCGGACCAAAATGCAGCGTGGTTATCTTCATACATCTTTAATAAAGATAATGACAAACAATACAAAAACACTCAACGTAACGTGAAAAACCGAAACAGCCCTATCTGGTGCAAACAAACACAGAGGCAGGAACAATCACCCACGAAACTCTCAAAGACCATGGCCGCCTAAATATGGTTCCCAATCAGAGACAACGATAAACACCTGCCTCTGATTGAGAACCACTCCAGGGAGCCATAGACTTACCTAGACAACTCTACTATACCACAATCCCATAACCTACAAAAACCCCAAGACAAAACACACCACAGTAAATAACCCATGTCACACCCGGGCCTGACTAAAATAATAAAGAGAACACAAAATACTAAGACCAGGGCGTGACAGAACCCCCCCCCCCCAAGGTGCGGACTCCCGGCCGCACACCTAAACCCATAGGGGAGGGTCCGGGTGGGCGTCTGTCCACGGTGGCGGCTCCGGCGCGGGACGTGGACCCCACTCCAACAAAGTCTTAGTCCGCTTACATTGCGTCCTTAAATTGGCGACCCTCGCCGCCGACCTTGGCCTAGTAACCCTAACCAAGGGCCCCACTGGACTGAGGGGCAGCTCCGGACTGAGGGACAGCTCAGGACTGAGGTAGCTCTGGACTGAGGGATAGCTCTGGACTGAGGGGTAGCTCGGGACTGAGGGGTAGCTCGGGACTGAGGGGTAGCTCGGGACTGAGGGGTAGCTCAAGACTAAGGGGTAGCTCAAGACTGAGGGGTAGCTCAGGACTGAGAGGACGCTCAGGACTGAGAGGAAGCTCAGGACTGAAAGGAAGCTCAGGCTGGTTGATGACTCTGGCAGATCCTGGCTGACTGGTGGCTCTGGCAGATCCTGGCTGACTGGCGGCTCTGGCAGATCCTGGCTGACTGGCGGATCCTGGCTGAATGGCGGATCCTGGCTGAATGGCGGATCCTGGCTGAATGGCGGATCCTGGCTGAATGGCGGATCCTGGCAGACTGGCGGATCTGGCTGCTCCATGCTGACTGGCGGCTCTGGCTGCTCCATGCTGACTGGCGGCTCTGGCTGCTCCATGCTGACTGGCGGCTCTGGCTGCTCCATGCTGACTGGCGGCTCTGGCTGCTCCATGCTGACTGGCGGCTCTGGCTGCTCCGTGCTGACTGGCGGCTCTGGCTGCTCCATGCAGACTGGCGGCTCTGGCGGCTCCTTGCAGACTGGCGGCTCTGGCGGCTCCTTGCAGACTGGCGGCTCTGGCGGCTCCTTGCAGACTGGCGGCTCTGGCGGCTCCTTGCAGACTGGCGGCTCTGGCGGCTCCTTGCAGACTGGCAGCTCTGGCGGCTCCTTGCAGACTGGCAGCTCTGGCGGATCCTTGCAGACTGGCAGCTCTGGCGGATCCTTGCAGACTGGCAGCTCTGGCGGCTCCTTGCAGACTGGCAGCTCTGGCGGCTCCTTGCAGACTGGCAGCTCTGGCGGCTCCTTGCTGACTGACGGCTCTGGCTGCTCCATGCTGACTGGCAGCTCTGGCGGCTCCTTGCAGACTGGCAGCTCTGGCGGCTCCTTGCAGACTGGCAGCTCTGGCGGCTCCTTGCAGACTGGCAGCTCTGGCGGCTCCTTGCAGACTGGCAGCTCTGGCGGCTCCTTGCAGACTGGCAGCTCTGGCGGCTCCTTGCAGATTGGCAGTTCTGACGGCTCCTTGCAGACTGGCAGCTCTGGCAGCGCTGGACAGGCGGGAGACTCTGGCAGCGCTGAACAGGCGGGAGACTCCAGCAGCGCTGTAGAGGAGGAAGGCTCTGACAGCGCTGGACAGGCGGGAGACTCCGGCAGCGCTGGAGAGGAGGAAGGCTCCGACAGCGCTGGACAGGCGGGAGACTCCGGCAGCGCTGGAGAGGAGGTAGGCTCTGGCAGCGCTGGACAGGCGAAGCGCACTGCAGGCCTGGTGCGTGGTGCTGGCACTGGTGGTACTGGGCCGAGGACACGCACAGGAAGCCTGGTGCGGGGAGCTGCCACCGGAGGGCTGGTGCGTGGAGGTGGTACTGGATAGACCGGACCATGCAGGCGCACTGGAGCTCTTGAGCACCGAGCCTGCCCAACCTTACCTGGTTGAATGCCCCCGGTCGCCCTGCCAGTGCGGCGAGGTGGAATAGCCCGCACTGGGCTATGCAGGCAAACCGGGGACACCGTGCGCAAGGCTGGTGCCATGTAAGCCGGCCCAAGGAGACGCACTGGAGACCAGATGCGTAGAGCCGGCTTCATGACACTTGGCTCGATGCCTACTCTAGCCCGGCCGATACGAGGAGCTGGTATGTACCGCACCGGGCTATGCACCCGCACTGGAGACACCGTGCGCTCTACAGCATAACATGGTGCCTGCCTGGTCTCTCTAGCCCCCCGGTAAGCACAGGAAGTTGGCGCAGGTCTCCTACCTGGCTTCGCCATACTCCCTGTGTGCCACCCCCCAAGACATTTTTGGGGCTGACTCTCGGGCTTCCATCCACGCCGCTGTGTTCGTCTCTCCAACTCCATTCTCCTATAACCCTCCCCGCACTGCTCCAGCGAATCCCAGGCGGGCTCCGGCACTCTCCCTGGGTCGACCGCCCACCTGTCTATTTCCTCCCAAGTCGTATATTCCATACTTCGCTGCTCCTGCTGCCGCTGCCTATCACCACGCCGCTTGGTCCTGTTGTGGTGGGTGATTATGTTAAGGTTTGCTTCTTCCTCTTCCTCTGAAGAGGAGGTGTAGCAGGGATCGGACCAAAATGCAGCGTGGTTATCTTCATACATCTTTAATAAAGATAATGACGTACAATACAGAAACACTAAACGTAACGTGAAAAACCGAAACAGCCCTATCTGGTGAAAACAAACACAGAGACAGGAACAATCACCCACGAAACACTCAAAGAATATGGCTGCCTAAATATGGTTCCCAATCAGAGACAACGATAAACACCTGCCTCTGATTGAGAACCACTCCAGGCAACCATAGACTTACCTAGACAACTCTACTATACCACAATCCCATAACCTACAAAAACCCCAAGACAAAACACACCACATAAATAACCCATGTCACACCCTGGCCTGACCAAAATAATAAAGAAAACACAAAATACTAAGACCAGGGCGTGACACGTTCAATATGACAGTCTGGTATAGTCATTTGAGTGTGAGTAGCAAAAGCAAACTGACCAGCATAGTAAACACAGCCAGCAAAGTAATTGGTCGACCACAGGCACATTTGAGCAGTCTGTTTCACAAGGCAACCAAAAAGAAGCCACTGGCTGTCGTTGGCGACCCCTCCCACCCTCTACACCCTCAGTTGGAGAGGCTTCCCTCTGGCCGGCGCTTCAGAATGACCATGGCCGAGAAGAACGTGTTCAAACATGAATTTGTTCCTTGTGCTGTTGGACTACTAAATGTAAAGTAAATTGTATCAGTGTAATGTACTTATCTATCTAGTGCAGTTGTGACTGTGGTTGTTTGTGAGTGAATGTATTAATGTCCTCTGTTGTTAGTGTATGCAACATGATGGACTGACTGTTTTAAATGTGTCTGATGTGAGAATGTATGTGTATTTGATTCTTTTAATGGAAAAATGTCCATCCTGGATGGACAATAAAGTTTTATTCTATTCTTTTCTCTAATGATTTGGGATTAGATGGAATGGATATATCCTTATTTGGCCCTTTTATCATATAAATGACCTTGTAGGATGGTTTAGAGAGAGTATTTACTAGTAAACACTGATGATTTAATTCAGAAATGTTGCATGATGTATTGTGTCTTTCTCTATCCCACATAGAGTATTCTCATTCTTCTGGCTGATTGGCAAAACACCACACACACCTTTTTTTTTTTACATTGCATTTTCTTGAAAGTATATATATATCTTTCACTGTGCGGAGGAACTGTTTATACTATTGCCCCCAGTGTTAACGAGAAACGTCCAAGACTTTGTTTTTCCACTCTCTCTCTCTGCCTGTATCTGTGTCTGCTCTTCATACCTCTACAGTGGACAGGTGGAGATTTGTTATGGAAGGGATGTTTTGATTGTCAGGGATGTTTGAATGTGGGTGTGTAGTAGTGTTTCTGTTGCGGTTAATGTGAGGCGAAAACAGATGGACAGCGTCTGTCGTTTTAATGGACGACAGCTGCCTCTGATCCTCACTGATGCGCATGTAAACGTAACACATGCAGAGAGAGAGAGAGAGAGAGAGTTCTGGAATTGTTGGCGAACAGAGTATGACATTTGTGCAGGGCTTAAGGCTGGACAGGAGCTAATGAAAGGCCAGCGTAGTGGGTGAACTGCAGGCGGCTGGTTGTATTAGGAGCTCGGCTTATCAGCGAGGTCTGATGGGCTCTAGACTACTGTCCAAACAGTATTACTTCCTAAGTGGCAAAGCTAACTTAATGAATGCCGTGATGATTCAGACACTGGCCTGCTACAGTAGCGAGTCCTGTCTGGTAGACTTCTTCTTACATTGAATTACTATATTCCAGTGATTGAATACTGCATACCTACAGTCCCTTTGTAAATCTTGGATTGATACTTGGTGTTGTGCTTGGTATTGTTTCTAAACTAGGTCCAAAGACACACACACACACACACACACACACACACACACACACACACACACACACACACACACACACACACACACACACACACACACACACACACTACATAAAGTCATGTAGAACAGAATAAGAATGTGTTGTGATTAGACATGGGTCTTTTCTTCTGTGGTGGTCACTAGCGATAGGCCACTAAAAAAAAATCCCATTTCTATAAATGATGCGATCCTTCTGTTCGCCTCCCCAGTGCCCCAAACTCTAAACCAAGTTGCGTATTAACAAGCCCCGGCGGATCTTTCGGCTCATCACAGCTATGAGAGCAATTTTCAATGCCGTTCTTTGAGATCACGTCAGTGCTTACTAAACTTAGTGCAATGTTTGTCTAGTGGTAAAGGCAGGTGTGTGTCTACAATATGATAGGCTGTCTATTCTCAGCGTTTAATTTAGTCCCGGGTTGGGGTCCAGTTTTTAGGTTGTTGGTGTCATTAGGATTTCGTCATAGGGTCAGTGGTGTATCTGCTCCACAGTTACAGGTCACTTAGCCCTGATACATGGCTGCTGACTCCTAGACACTGCATAAGAGTCAACAGCCTTGTATTGGGGCCATAGGTCACTGACACTGTGTGTGATAATACAGTAGTTATACTATTAAAAAAAAAAAATCTAATGTGACTGATCGCAGTGTGTGTGCATACATTTGTACGGCTGACCCCAGCCGGAATCGAACCCACAACTCTAGCGTTGCAAGCACCACGCTCCACCAACTGAGCCACAGTGAGTATCTGAAGTATGTGTGTGATATTTATGTATGTGTTTCAGGTGTGTGGGCGCTAACATCCTGCTGCTGACCCAGGCGTTCAGGAGGAAGTTCATCATCCCAGACTTTGAGGCGTTTGCGTCCAACATCAACCAGCTGTACTACAGCACCCAGAGGCAGGTTGGGGGACACGTGAGTTCTGTGTTCAAACCTTGGGTCCGCGGACCGGTGCACTGCGGGTGGTCTGCAAATGTTGGTAGATGTTTTTGGGGTGACTTTTTACAATGTAAATAGTTTATAATAGGCCTTTTTAATGTGTTAAATGCACTGCTAAAATTGAGAAAATTTGACCTCCCAGATATTTTACGTAAAATATCTTTGGTCCTCGAGAGCTTTTGACAATGATGGTCTCAGGGAAATGGAAAAGGTTGCGAACCGCTGGGCTACACAATACACACATTCATTCCCACGTTAAAAACATTCTCTCACATACTGTACACAGACACACCTACACATTCACATATGAATGCTAAAATAAGCACACCACCAAACATTTGCTTGCACGCATTAAAAAAACATTCGCTAGGTTACATCACTGCACACAAGCTCACGGACCAGAGCTCACTGAAAACGCACTCACAAGCACGTACTGAATGAAAGCATGCACACACTGTACATTCGTAGACGCATGCACATGCTATACACACATGTACTGTATATACCTGCCTTTGACATACATGACACGTGACTTATCCACTCCATTCCTTTGTGTGTGTGTGTGTGTGTGTATGTGTGTGTGTGTGTCTTTTGCTCAGGTGGCAGATTATATTCCTCAACTGGCTAAATTCAGCCCTGATCTGTGGGGTGTGTCACTATGCACCGTGGATGGACAGAGGTGAGATTACAGCATTTGTGTTATCTGCTCTATGTACATAGTCTCCTTTTATCCCCCACTGGTTTCCATTTTAAGACACTTATCCCATGTCACTGAAATGAAGAGCATTGAACAGGCAGTTCGCATGTCATCCCCCCCACCCCATCTTGCCTTGTCAGTGTCTGCCTAACTTGTTCATGTAGAATCCTCCTCTGTATCTGCTTTCACCTCAGCCTTCCTCTCACTGTCCCATGATCTCTCCCCTGTGCCCTGCTGGCGTGAGGCAGACATTCTGCAGGTGACACCAAGGTTCCATTCTGTCTTCAATCATGTGTGAAGCCTCTGGAGTACGCCATCGCTGTGCACGAGATTGGCACTGAGCATGTGCATCGCTACGTGGGCAAAGAGCCCAGCGGACTCAAATTCAACCAGCTGTCACTGGATGAGGAGGGTGAGAGACTGTTACCCTAACCCTGTCTGCCTACACGCTTAGAAAGAAAGGTGCTATCTAGAACCTAAAAGGATTATTTGGCTGTCCTCGTAGGAGAACCCTTTTTTGGTTCCAGGTAGAACCATTTTGGGTTCTATAGGCCTAGGACTAAGGATCGTTTAAAGCTGGGTTCATACAGACATTGGCAAGTCAAATTCAAGGACTTTCAGAGACTTTGTCAAGCACTTCGTTTTGATTTTCAAGGACCTCGATGTAATGCAATTGTATAATGTATATAATTGTACAAATAGGGCGTAGTATAGATCTCCCCTCAAAAAGCGTTAAAAGAAAATGAAAAAGTAGGCCATTACCACTTTCATTTTTTAGGCCTAGCATTGATATTCAAACTATTATTACATTCTAAAATATGTGAGAATAATGTGGACATTGCCTGACTTAATAGATTGGATGTAAATTTGGCGGTTTGTCTGTAGTTTGTGGCAGTAGCATTAATCTCATCATTTGAATCTCACCATCGCTGTTTTTATAATGAGAAAGTTACCAAAAAACAGATTCCTTTTTAATTGACTGACTTGTATGGAAAGTCAAGTTGAATCCTACATTAGATGTTAGATGTCGTTCTCATAATAACCGCACTTGGTTTGACCACGACAGCGTAGCGCAACACCCTTCAATTGAAGCCGTGGGAAACAAACGAGTGGCCACTGTTTGAATGTTAAATGACGTCTCTCACAAAAACGGATACAAAATTAAATTACGGATAATTATAAGGGAGGAGGAGGAGGAGAACTTGTAAATTGGATACAATAATTACAAGGACTTTCAATCACCAACTTGAGGAAATGTCTGATTTTCAAGGTAAGGCCTATTCCAGTACTTGCATTTCTGAGCTCCAAATTCAATTTCAAGTAGGCAACTTCAAGCCCCTATGTTTAAAATTGCAGTTGTAACATGAAAAAAAGTACGTATCTGTCGTGTTACTTCATTACCAGATCATATTGTTAATAAGCCCACTAGGCTATGTCATGTGTTGTCATTATATCCAGAAAAATCCATAGGACTATTTTTGGGTGTTGCGCAATAGTCGATCCTACACGATTGCGCACAGTAGCCTTGGTGTCCAAACCAAGGCACAAAAACATGAACACATTACCTTGATGCGTTCTCTGCTAATTCTAACGAGACCCTGTTGCAAATCAAGCAGACAACAGACGATCAACCTCCATTCGCTAGGGATATTAGATCCAACGTGGATCCAGGCACAACTGTCTTCGCCAATTTAACAAATGAGAACCAAAACATTCTGGACATTCCTTGCGAACAGCTTTTTTTTTCTCCAGCACTTGGCCTGTTGCTGCATCGCATGCACTATCACAACAGCTGTTCGTCACTTGACTGTCATTCGGAAAATTCCTTCCTAGATCAGATGACGATGTGTGAAAATATCCCTGCATATCTAATCAGCTTGACACCAAATGCTCAAGAACCACTTTAATGGCAGTACCGATTTAGGTTTTAATTATCAGTGTAAGGTGACTTTCGGTTAGAAGGATTCGATTTCGCAACACAATTATTATTTTGGACATGTGTGCCCATGAAAACTGTTTTCAGTCCATAATATGTAGTTACGCTGCATTTCTGAGATCTCCTATATTTAACAACTGTGACAGCTAGAACCAGGATTCTTACATGGTTCAAGTTCAATGTCAAATTGAACTGATTAATGCTTTACATGTGATATAATGACAACTTACACTGCCATAACCCACTGTTCCTAGGCCTTCATTGTAAAGAAGATGTTGTTCTTAACTGACATGCCTAGTTAAATAAAGGTTTAAAAAAAAAATTAAAAGCTATGATCCACCTTATATCTCAATGTAATGACAAGAAAAAAATGGCGAATTATTATCAATGACTTATCAACAACTGTAACAAGTTGTCCAGTGTAGGAAATCCTCAGTGGTACCCTAGTTCATAGAAAGACCCATGTCTCTGTATCCACTTCTATGTAGATGCTCCACACTCGAATGCATCTAAGTACTGGGGGGAAAACGTCCTTACGTTGAACCCTGAAATGATAACGTAGAATATCGCCTGACCTAACCTAACTCAGTTGTAGGGTAGTAAATAGTTCATTCCAATGTCACACTGTGGAAGCAAACACTTACACATTTCAGTAAACAGTTGTGGTAAGACAAGAGAGCCAACCTCTCTGCAACTACAGGGGAAAATATTCATCAGCTTGACCAATGATTGCAACAAGCTGTAGGTACAGTCAACAGAGCAAGAACAGGCCATCTGATCATTAGCAAGTCAATGCATCTTATCTGCAGGTTCCCTCTCAGCTGGCTAGGTGCCATGACATATGTTAATCTCTGGCACACACATGCATGTGTTAACTTTCTTAGTGGAAGTTATTTTACTGGACATATCTTTAGGTTATAGGGTGGTGGTGGAGTGCACGACAGTGACAACATTGTCCTCTCTCTCTCTCTGGACAGATAAACCACACAACCCTATGGTGAACGCCGGGGCTATTGTCATCAGTTCTCTGCTCAAGGTAAGGGGATTCCTGGGTGCACTGATGTTATAATTAAGTGATAATGTCATCGAAGCCGGTGTTTGGAGGATATATTGGCACTGTTGTTGTTAGGCGTTTTACTCTAAAAGAAATGTGAGATAATGTCTTGATGCTTTTTATAATGGAGATCAAGTTTATAAATTGGCTGGCTGGGCTGATGAGACAGTGGATTGCGCAGTCATATTGAACAGAGTAAATAGGCATTTTAACGTCAGAGTTAGCTGGTGGTAACTTGTGGAATAGACACTGGCTGTAATGCGGTTTTAACCAATCAGCATTCAGGATTAGACCCACCCGTTGTATAATCTCTTATAAGATTTTCATGAGGTTTTGGAATTAGAGCTCTAATCTTTGCTCGATAACTGAAACAAAATCAGTAGTACATTACATTCACACAGATTAAGCATTGCATTGCATATACTGTATGAATGCAAACTGCTATACACCAAATCCACTCCAACATCAGATATACAAGAAATCAGGAAAACTGTCATAACTAGTACAGCCAAGTGACACGGTCAGACTTTACCATCAATCATTGACCAATTGCCCTATATTGTGTGGACAGAGGTCAATAAGTTATCACCAGCTGACTCCCTATCAGTCAGCATTGCCCTCATTCTAACAGCTAAAGCAGTGGGGAAAGAGGGCTGGCCTCTGCCTTATGTAGACATGGACCTCTATTCTACTGTGTTTTTCTCCCCCTGCCTGGCTGCCTGTCCTTACCAGCTGACTGGAGAGATATGCCTCTTGGCTATGCGGGTCACGTACAGTAGTGGGGAAGGGGGTTACGGTCGGGGGGGGGGGGGGGGGGGGGGGGGGTGTGAGTCAGGCCAATGAGAAAGCTGGGAAGAGTAGGTGTGTTTGTGTGTTTATTTTTTACGTCTTTGACAATCGCAGGGTTCTTTAATGGTCTGATACAGACGGTTTTATCTCAATATCATATCATTTCTGGGTAACAATTACAGTGCCTTCAGAAAGTATTCATATCCCTTGATTTATTCCACATTTTGTTGTGTTACAGCCTGAATTCAAAGTTGATTAAATATTATTTATTTTTTCACCCATCTACACACAAAACCCCGTAATGACAAAGTGAAATTAAAATGTCTACATAGGGTCCTTTAAAGGTCCAATGCATATGTTTTTATCTCAATATCATATCATATTTCTGGGTAACAAATAAGTACCTTACTGTGATTGTTTTCAATTAAAATGGTCAAAAAGAGAGAAAAAAAAGCTTCTTAGTGAAGGGCAATTGACCCTTCCCTAAGCGTCACCCCCCTTGGTTACTGTTGCCACCTCGGATAACACATCCCCATTCAACCAATGGTGAAATCCCCTCACAATGATCTCAAACTGTGTTTGTAATAAACAATTAAATTAAACACAGACCACCCCTTGCTAATCAAGAAATTCTGGGGCTGTGCTTAACGAAGAGTCAATTTCTCATGCAATAATTTTGCTAGGATTGTCTGGGAGTGGTCTGAGTGGGTGGGGAAAACTAGCTGTTATTGACAGAGAGGTTTGGAACTCACTCTCTTATTGGTCTATTAGCTCTTTGACCACCCGGTGACGTCACCAAAACTCCATACCAAAACAGGCTGAAATTTTAAGCGGCCTTTTTTTAAATGTACACAATTTCACAGCATTATTCCAACCTCATAGTGTGGAAATATATATAAAAACAGAAAAATCGACTTTTTGACTGCACTGGGCCTTTAAGTACATGAAGCAAGAACAGATGGAGATGGCCGAACGTCATTTAATTGGCTAATAAGTCTATTGCACATATTGTACTACTTGTACTCGTCCAAGTCAGTGCAGCACCTCTAGCAAGTTTTAATTTGAGTTTATTCAAATGATATTTATAAAGGTTGTGCAAACTTCAGTTGATCTTTCAGAGAGAGCAGAACTCTCAGAAGTTACGAGTGGGAAAAACGTGGGGAAAACGTGTGAAAACGTGGGAAAAACGTGGGAAAAACGTGGGAAAAACGTGGGAAAAACGTGTCACTACTCATGAACATTCCATCAGAACATTACTGATGGAGACATGGGTTGCACCACGTCAGAAGAAACCTATTCCCTGAGGACAACTCAACTAGTCACCGTAATGTTTCAGATCATCTCTGACCTTTCAGGACAGGGTGGCTCAGAGCAGTAAGGGGAAGTACCAGTCTCTGCCCTTTTTGGTGACTTAACGACTTGGCAGCGATCTTTCACTGGACCCTGAAACCCAAGCAGGGCAATAACCTGCCCCGCAGCTGCAAGCCCATGTCATACTCATCACATTACCACACGTGGACAGACAGGCGGACAGACAGACACCGTGACTAAATGTACCCCACACGCCCACCCAGAATCTGTCTGACACCAACAGCACGCTGTGCCAGAATACACAAACACTGCCACCTAGGGGCCGAAAAGCTCTCTGCATAGTGTCAATACAGAAATACTGTACTGAAATGGTATTATTATTTTTTTTACAGCCTAACTCAAACAAGGCAGAGCGGTTTGATTATGTGAGTATCCTTTAAGATTTCAGACCTCTGACACGTCTTACTAGTAACAATGTACATGTTATACACTGAGTGTACAAAACATTAAGAACACCTTCCTAATATTGAGTTGCACCCCCTTTTGCCATCTGAACAGCCTCGATTTGTCGGGGCATGGACTCTACAAGGTGTTGAAAGTGTTCCACAGGGACGCTGGCCCATGTTGACTCCAATGCTTCCCACAGTTGTGTCAAGTTGGCTGGATGTCCTTTGGGTGGTAGACCATTCTTGATAAAGACAGTAAACTCTTGAGCGTGAAAAACCCAGCAGTGTTGCAGTTCTTTTGACACAAACCTTTGCGCCTGGCACCCACTACCATACCCCATACCCCGTTAAAAATACACTTATTTTTCCTTCACCCTCTGAATGGCACACATACACAATCAATGTCTCAATTGTTTCCAGGTTTAAAAATCCCTCTTTAACCTGACCACTCCCCTTCATCTACACTGATTTGAAGTGGATTTAACAAGTGACATCAATAAGGGATCATAGCTTTCACCTAGATTCACCTGGTCAGTCTATGTCATGGGAGGAGCCGTTGTTCTTAATGTTTTGTACACTCGGTGAATTCTTTCATCTCACAACTGACACATCTTTTATCGTAGGTAATGGAATACTTAAAGAAGATGGCCGGCACAGAGTATGTGGGCTTCAGCAACGCTACGTGAGTGTCGAATTGAATGTTATAATATGCAAATGCAATTATCCAATGTTGCAGCCCATGCAGTAACTTCACTTTGTGGTGCGATAAACTGCTTGTGATATGTATTTGCCTTCACAGTTTCCAGTCAGAGAAAGAGACCGGAGATAGGAATTTTGCTATTGGTTACTACCTGAAGGAGAAAAAAGTGAGTCTGGGTGTTTGAGCTTCACGGAGTCTTACCAATAGTTATACCAATTCCTAAACTCTTAGACTATGAGTTATCAATAAAAAAAATGTATTTATTTATTTATTTGTCACATACACATGGTTAGCAGATGTTAATGCGAGTGTAGCGAAATGCTTGTGCTTCTTAGTTCCGACAATGCAGTAATAACCAACGAGTAATCTAACCTAACAATTCCACAACTACAATCGTATACACACAAGTGTAAAGGGATAAAGAATATGTACATAAAGATATATGAATGAGTGATGGTACAGAACGGCATAGGCAAGATGCAGTAGATGGTATCGAGTACAGTATATACATATGAGATGAGTAATGTAGGGTATGTAAACATTATTGGGGCGGTAAGCAAATTGGAGTGGGTCTAGGGTGTCAGGTAGGCTGGAGGTGATATGGTCCTTGACTAGTCTCTCAAAGCACTTGATGACAGAAGTGAGTGCTACGGGGCGGTAGTCGTTTAGCTCAGTTACTTTAGCTTTCTTGGGAACAGGGACAATGGTGGCCCTCTTGAAGCATGTGGGGACAGCAGACTGGGTTAAGGATTGATTGAATATGTCCGTAAACACACGTTGATTGTGATCTAAGTTACCTGTTGATTGTGATCTAAAACTGTGGCCTCTCTCTCCTTTTGCCTGACAGTGCTTTCCTAAGAATGCAGATATGATTGCAGCCCTCGACTTCTACTTCCAGGTGAGACTAATTTTTTAAGAAGTTTGCTGTTGAATCCAAGAAGGTCTTTAGCTTTTTCCTAGGCCTAGATTGAAACCGTAGCACTGAAGGTCTGCGCTGTAGTGCGATGGAAAATTGGAAGGTGATTTTCGATTGAACCTACATATGCAGTGTTTACCATGAATGCAGTCTCTGCGAATGCGTGAACATTGCCTTTAAATTTCAATCGCGCTACAGCGCAGATCTTCAGCGCTACGGATTGAATCTATCTCCGACTTTCTGTCCCTGTTGGAAACACTCTGTATTCGACTAAAGTACTACCCTCTACGGCAAACCAGAGGTCTTAACTATTCTCTGTTTTCCTCTCAGCTGTGCTCCATCGAGGTGACGTGTGAGTCAGGCAGTGTCATGGCTGCCACACTGGCCAACGGGGGCATCTGTCCAATCACAGGCGAGCAGGTGCTGAGTGCGGAGGCCGTTCGGAACACCCTGAGCCTCATGCATTCCTGTGGAATGTACGACTTCTCTGGCCAGTTCGCTTTCCATGTGAGTTATTGAGAAACAGAGGTCAGAGGTCAATGACCCGAGGTGGCCTTATCCTACTATACAGTATGTGGTCAATTAGAACATTCCCCTTTATCTCAGATGTGCCATATTTCTTTCACCTATCCTATGTTGTCAGATGAGTAGTTAAATGAGAGGAGACACGTTATTGCTATTGTCAGAATGTATTGCTATTGTTTTTTCTGTTTCTGTTATTGTTTATTTGTTTTGTACCGTCTTGGTGTGATGCCTTGGTGGGGTTGGGTGGGATAGGAGGGATGGGTGCCGTGGGTGTGGGTTGATGTAAGGACTGGGGATGTTGTATTGTTTACAATGTCTTTATGTTCCCAACTGAATTGTATTGCTTTTTTTTTGAAGACAGGAATCTATTTGAGACTATTTGAGATACACCCGGCTGGTTATAAGTCTACTGCTAACCTTCATTTCGCCTGTTCTTTTCCCCAGGTGGGTTTGCCTGCTAAGTCTGGCGTTTCTGGTGCAGTACTGCTGGTGGTTCCTAATGTCATGGGAATAATGTGTTGGTCTCCTCCGTTAGACCGCGTCGGAAATAGTGTCCGAGGCATTCACTTCTGTCAGGTACACAGACGAGAAGAATTCCAATAACCTATGACTTACGTTTTTGTTTTTTTTTACATTTAGAAAGTATACTTTGTAACTGTATGAGACATTGTAGAAATGGAAGATTCAAGTAGAATAGAACGTTGAATAGTAGAGTAATCGGTCATTTTCCTGTCTGTATTGACCCCTTCTATCTGCTGATTGATCAGGAGCTGGTTTCTCTCTTCAACTTCCATAACTATGACAACCTGAGACACTTTGCAAGGAAGCTGGACCCTCGCAGACAATCACTTGATGATAGGGTAAGTAAGGGATAGAGTACACACTAAATACTTATTTAAATTTTTTCTTATTTTAACCTTTTAAACTCTGGAAAATTCATGTTTTCTGTTGTCTCCTTTACAACACTTGAAACACCTCTATGCTTCAATAGCCTTCTTCTATGTTGATCGCCCATCATTGAGATGTTTTCTTCTGCCCTCTTCAGAACAGGTCAGTGGTGAACCTGATGTTTGCAGCTTACAGTGGAGATGTCTCTGCCCTGAGGAGGTAAAGACGGAATCCTGGGAGACTAGTTATATAAATTCAATCCATTATAGACGGTCCTAATGATTTATAAGAAATTATAGTTTATAAGAAATGATAGTTTGCCATAACTAAGGGCTGGGCGCCAGACAGACAAGAAGAAACTTGTGAAATGATTTCCATAATACATTTAAATGCATGTTCTGCATGGAACAGACGACCCCTCGTATCAAATCAATTTCGGTTAACTTCAATATCATCACTGTAGAGCTTTTCAGAAAGTCATTTGTCTCGACTCCCTTATCTCTTCGTCTCGGCCATCTGTCATTCCAATTAACCTTTTGCTATACTCTTCTTTTCTTCCTTCTCTCGCTCCTGTCCTCCCCCCAGGTTTGCTCTCTCGGCTGTGGACATGGAAGAGAAAGACTACGATTCTCGTACAGCCCTCCACGTGGCGTCAGCTGAAGGTGACCCTGTAATTTGTCATGATAATACTGTACTCCCACATAACATGTGCTTCAACCTTATCGTTCACATTTGGAATTCAAGTGTGGCTGATATGGTTGAATTGGAGTGGATGGCTTCGCTGTGTGGACAATAGAGATGTGAATGCATCACTGGTGGGTTGCACAAACGCATTGCCGTATATTGAAGTTGAATTCTTCCTTCCCGTTTTATTCAGGTAATGTGGAAGCGGTGATCTTCCTAACAGGGACGTGTCAAGTGAACCCCCATATAAAGGACAGGTAGGGACACCACTGCCTGACACTTTTAACAACTCACACGTCTCTGAGAAATGTTCCATAATAAAGGCCATTTTTGGCATGGATAATGGAGACTGGTGTTTTTTAAATATTTGTTTTAAGTGCCCAGATCATTAAAATCACTCTGCTACACCAGAATAGGCTAGGTTCAGGGCTAGATTGATGTCTTCAACTGAGTCTCATTGTGTCACTTGTTTCCCTTTGCCTCGCACCACATTTGCCTCTGTAGCTGTACGCCCGTTTCAAAGCTTTTTCCTGGCCGCTCATTATCTTTCTCTGTGTCATCAGGTGGGGAAACACACCCCTGGATGACGCCAGGCAGTTTGGTCGGGACGGGGTGGTGTCGGTCCTGACGGAGTACCAGCGGCTGTACCCATGCAGTAGTGAGTCCCAGTCAGAAACCGAAGACCAGAGAAAGTTAAGACACATTGAAGGTGGTGGTTTAAGCCAGACGGACCGGACGTGTCTGACCATATGAAATGCGGTCATTTCGTGCCATTTAGCGAAGAGGTGTAAGCGTAGTATATTTGATAGGGTCACACGTCACTGTGCCTAAAGGTTGGGGTTCGCCGCAGCATATCGCACTCCGCTGTGAGAGATTGTGCTGGCCCCAAGCACACTTTCTTTGTCCACGTTGCTGCACATAAGCTTCAGGAGTCTTCAGGAGTGGACAGCATCAATGTAATACTGTTTCATGTTGACATGGGCACCAATAAGTGATCAGTTGCTCATTCAGGTGAACTTGGCAGTTTTTTAAATGTGTAAGTACACACACGTTGTCCTTACTCGTCACTTAAAAATGCCAGTGTGATGCACATTTTATGTGTATCTGCTGCCTGGTATGTGACCAGTGTTTGAAATGTATTTATTTTTACAATGGTTTGTGATGGTTAAATGATGTATGAAGCTACAACATTAGTATTTAGTTAGTGGATTTTATGCCACTATACATACATTATAACTGCATAACGCACACAGCATTGTTACGTTACATATTGGCAGGTTATAAATATACTGTACAAATCTAGAAATATATTAAGTAGGAAAGTATATATTAATCTACCTCAGTAGGACGTTTCATAAGCAGGTCAGAAGATATGAGTGAACTATGACTCATGGATCGTGAGGATGAGGTATTTGACAATAATTTTTGCTTCTGTTTTTTTCTCCTCTTTTGTGCGAATACTAATTGGCCCAACATAAGAGAAACACAACTGTTACGTAACTATAGAAATGGCATGTCTAAATGGGATCTTTTGAGTGACTGAGACTGATGAATATTCATGTATGACAGTGTCCCATCAGCATTTCCTTTGTAAAATATGTACATGTAGCTACTGAGTCAGATGACTGTTGTTTTTGATATGTTATAAAAACCAAAGACGCGCACACCCAGGGGTTTCTTACTGGGACTAAGTGATGCTGTTCTACAGACTGCTTCCTCAGGTTATTCAACTGTCAATGTCAGCTCGCTGCTGTAAATAAACGAGTGAAAATGTAACGTTTTTTTAAAATTATTTCAGCATACAATCTCAGCACACAATTGGATTATATCAAAAGGTTAAAAAATGCATGTTTTTGGTTTAATTCCAAGTTTGACAAGGTGGTGGAGGATGTCAAGACATTAAGCAATAGTAATAACAGCAACATTCCCACCACTTAATGATCTCTTGTTAGACACAGGATGCCTACATATTGTTGCCATTTTATTTCACATAAAAATAAAAAAAAGAGAACACGAGAGGTAACAAAAACACAATTTATTGTGCCGGGTCTGTATGGCAGTGAAATTACAGATTGGATCAACTCCTTGCTTCCCCCATTGAAAAAAGCTTTACATTCGGATGGAGAATATTGCTCTTCATGGGAGATTTGAAAGACATGTTCAAGTGCTGCCTGCTGTAAGTGTTCAGTTTACAAAAATTCATGCACATCGCCGCTCCTGGCCCCCTCTCGCCTTGCCATCAAAGCCATCCACCTGCCTGACATATTGTCACCAGAGTCCAGAGATCCTTCTGCTTCACTTCAAGCCTTCAGGCTCCTCCAGACCTGAGTGTGTAAGCAGCTCTCCATCCCACAAGCCAAACGCTGGGCAGAGAGGCCCCCTGAACGTGACCCTCATGCTGTGGATCACCTTGGCCTTTGGGATATCCACCAGGCCTATAAGGCCGGCCTCATAGTCTAACAGGATGCCCACGCGATCAGGCTTACCCACCAGAGGCACTGGCACCCTCTGGTTGGTTGTCATGGCGAACCACTTGCGCTGGACGTAGCCGAACACCCAGGAGGAGCGGTTGGTGCCTACGCAGTCGTCCCGTGACATCGCCGCCTCGGCCACGCCTAAACGGAACTCTGACGACTTCTTCACTGTCACCTCCCAGTAGTGGCGGCCGCCTGTGATTCGCCCGTCTCCGAACACCACGGCCCAATCACGGAAGCGCTCAGGGTTCTGTTGGACATGGCTGGGGTCTAGGCCCAGGATGCGATAGATGACACCTGTGTCCTTCTTAAAGAGGTCCAGACTGCTGTGGGCTGTCCTGTCGTCCAGCTTAAACTGCACGTCTATAGAGAGAAACAGAATAGAGAGCAAAAATTATTCATAGATATTGGCAACTGCAGAACGTTCTCTAGAGGGGCAAATAGATATGCATGGTGAAAGTGGAGACATACATGACATAAGACAAATCGATTTAAGCTACTAAGGTAAGAAAGCTGAAATGCAGTTTACTAGTCCGTCCAACATGATGTAAACAAACTTTTCAAAGCTTGTAAACTTGGTGGAATGTCAGATTTCAAAACGAAAGTTAATTTACGCATGGAAACTTACACGTTAAGATTTACAACACAAGCAGCTGGTCACGAGCGCGGTCAGAATTCTTATTATGCAATCTCCCCTGCTCTGACCTCTAGTTTGCTATGAGCTGAAACTAAGGCAAATGGCGCCTCACTCAGTGTCCACACGCAGTTCAAATTTCTACTCACTATTGCCTGCCGTTTGGGTAATATACCATCTTATCGCTGGAAGAAGTGTCCCACGTGTTTGTCTGCGGGACAATGCGCCCATAACTCGTCCTGCCAAGCTACAATATTGTCCCAAGCCAAGGGGCATCGCCATCTTTACTCACACAACAACGCTATTTCCTTCTTGGTAAATCTTCAAACTATGATTCTTGCTAAATGGCGCCATCTACGGCACCGGAGAATGGATTGAACATACCATACTGGACTTAATTTAATTGAAACCTGGTTAGGCGCTGTCCATGGTCCTGATTTGACTGGCGAAGTAACGCTCAACACGTGGGCTATGTCCCGTGGTAGGACCTACACTTAGTTGTTTTAGATTATAGAGTACCACAGTAGGAGTCATAATACCCATAAAACCTAACGGTCAAACAGCATTCCTTTTTCCTATAGGGGATTTTATATAATCCTGGCGTGACGTTTTGATAACTGTGTAAATCTCTCTAGGAAGTCATTTTTATATAGATATTCGCCTGTATTTACTCCCCCAAAATTAAATGCTAATTAGCTGATAATTTGGTTATCATAAACAACTACAAATGCCATGATGATCTGGACGAGACTGCCGAATCGAGGCAAAGGTAACAATCTCTGGATTAACTATCTAATGTTAGATAGATGTAGTAATGAATAAATTGGCTACATTTCTTTAAACTGACAATTCTGTGAACTGTCTTGTGCAAGTTTTAAACTGACACAATATCATTAAGCAAAGGTGTCTGCTGGAGATGACGTGCAGTTTGCAGATATTTGTAGATTTGCATGATGTCTACTTTGATGCTGATTGGCAGTTTCGAATCTGAGAGGAAATAAAGCCAAATATATATCGATAAAAGTCACCTTGTCCGAGAGAGATTTACATGGTTATCAAAACGTCACGCCAGGGTAAGCCTACACGAAACGCAACCCTTATGTAACGGCCGTTAGTTGAAGAAGGTGAGGACCAAGGTGCAGCGTGGTACGTGTTCATATTGTTTAATAGGAATAGAACACTGAAAATACAAAAAACAACAAAGTGAACGAACGAAACAGTTCTGTCTGGTGCAGATACAAACACTCAACAGAAAACAACTACCCACAAAACCCACGTGGGCAAGAGCTACCGAAGTATGGTTCTCAATCGGAGACAACGATAGACAGCTGTCCCTGATTGAGAACCATACCCGGCCAAAAACAAAGAAATACAAAAACATAGAAAAAGGAACATTGAATGCCCACCCTAGTCACACCCTGGCCTAACCATAATAGAGAATAAAAGCCTCTCCATGGCCAGGGCGTGACACCTTATTTTAAGAGTTTCTAAAATCCCCAGTGGGAAAAAGTAACGGCGGAAAAATGACTGGAACCATTTCCCTGTTTGACTGCTAGGGTTTATGGGTATTATGAGACTTCCACGGTGGGGCTCTATTATGGCTCTGGCTATGTTGTTTTAAATGTTTGTTTCGTCATCCTACAGCCAACACATCAACATTGAATTGAATTTTTTTAAACCTTACTTTGACCACCATGCGTCACGAAGGGGGACAGGTGTTTCATTCAAGGAAAAGAGGAAGATAACTATTGGCTTAATAGAGGCCTAATTGTTTTCTTGGTGTGAGGAAATAGTCTTTATTTTTAGGAATATTCAGCCAATCAATGACTTACAGGTGACAGAAGAGCCTCCTAAAAACTTCCAATGTAGGGCAATGTCTAACCTTAGGCTACTTTGAATACAGAAATAGCTAGTCTGTATTTCATTTTGAAATTCAAGCACCTAGTCCCAATGTCGATGATAGAGGTAGCTAGGACTGTCCCTTGATACTTTGTACCAGTGTCAAGTGAAACACTAATTTAGCGAGGCTTTAAAAAGTGCTTGTCCACATCCCTGAGAGACTCTCGCATATTTAACGACACATAATATACATTTTGTTATATTAGTAAGGCCTGAATTACTCCCACGTTACATTCATTTTTTCATGCATAAACAGGTGCCTTCAGAAAGTATTCAGACTCCTTGACTTGTTCCATATTTGGTTGTGTTACAGCCTGAATTCAACATGTTTTGCCACCATCTACACACAATACCCCATAATGACAAAGTGAAAACCTGTTTTTAGAAATGTTTGCAAATGTATTGAAAATGAAATACCAAAATATCTCATTTACATAAGTATTCACACCCCTGAGTCAATGCATGTTAGAATCACATTTGGCAGCAATTACAGCTGTGAGACTTTCTGGGTAAGTCACTAAGATCCTTATGCACCTGCATTGAACAATATTTGTACATTGTCCTTTAAAAAAATGTCAAGCTCTGTCAAGTTGGTTGATGATCATTGCTAGACAGCCATTTTCAAGTCTTGTCATCGATTTTCAAGCCGATTTAAGTCAAAACTGTAACTCGGCCACTCAGGAACATTCAATGTTGTCTTGGTAAGCAACTCCAGTGTATATTTGGCCTTGTGTTTTAGGTTATTGTCCTGCTGAAAGGTTCATTTGTCTCCCAGTGTCTGTTGGAAAGCAGACTGAACCAGGTTTTCCTCTAGGATTTTGCCTGTGCTTAGCTCTATTTCGTTGATTTTTATCATTTAAAAAACTCCCTAGTCCTTGCCAATGACAAGCATACCATAACATGATGCAGCCACCACCATGCTTGAAAATATGAAGAGTGGCGTGTTGTATTGGATTTACCCCAAACATAACACTTTGTATTCAGGACATGAAGTTAATTTCTTTGCCAAATATTTCTAGTTTGTACAGGCTTCCTTCTTTTCACTCTGTCACTTAGATGAGTATTGTGGGGTAACTTCAATGTTGTTGATCCATCCTCAGTTTTTCTCCAATCACAGCCATTAAACTCTGTGACTGTTTCTAACTCTTGTAACTGTTTCAAAGTTACCATTGGCCTCATGGTGAAATCCCTGAGCTGTTGTCTTCCTCTCTAGCAACTGAGTTTGAAGGATGCCTGTATCTCTGCAGTGAATGGGTGTTGTTAATAACTTCACCATGCTCAAAGGGTTATTCAATGTCTGCTTTTTTTTAAAACCCATCTTCCCAGTGGCGGTTCTAGCTTGTATGGCTCCCTCCCTATTATTGCACACAGAGTTCATGTCTACTGCTGTATTTATTTAGGTTTGCCATAGAACATGGGTTGAATACTTATTGACAAGACATTTCAGCGTTTCATTTTTATTTACATTTGTAAACGTTTCGAAAAACATAATTCCACTTTGACATGTTGGGCTATTGTTGGGCCCGTGACAAAAAATCTATATAAATGTAATACATTTTAAATTCGGGCTATAACACAACAAAATGTTGAATACTTCCTGTAGGCACTGTGCCCGTTGGGGGCTAAATGTGTCTTGGTTTATTGATGAACACGCATACAATACATACAATGTAAGCCTACAGTTGATCTCTTTAGTGCATATAGCGTTAGAGAGAGAGATTAAAATGATGATATGGCGGGTGCGTTCTTTTGCGTTCTCCTATCATCTGTTTGCATGATTGGAGAGTTAACTTAGATCACAACTGCATGCCACAGTTCACACCTCTCAGTGTTGTGGCGCAGGACTTGTCCTCTCGCTTGCACTCTGCTCTCACTGCGAGTGCTAGACAAATATGCATGAAGAAAAAAACGCTCACGAGTCACGACCGACCAATGCAACAGCGAAGCCCTCAGTCCCACAGAACATCCCCTCGGACCTCTCCCTGCGGATATAACCGCGGTTCTGCCAAAAGACAGACACAAAGGAACGACGCATATGAATTCGTTTTCAACAGGGAGCTGAAGCTGGACAGTCAACACGGATGAGCCCTGTCTTACTCACTCCTCTTCATGCCTCCATGACGTGCGTTTCTCCTTTTTTTTCAGTCAACAATTAATCTGAGACCAACGCTCGATGACCGAACGTGGTCCATATCTTTCACAGATGTAACTGCTTTACGCGTTTTGAGATCGGCTACCTGGACTTGACAAGACAGCACAGAAGCAGTGTTTCCGAACACCGTCCAACGATCAATACTTTTCTTACGGAAAAGAGAAGCATTTTGGTGACTCATAGGCTACTCTTGAATTATTAGCTTTATGTTGACTCTTACTGAGAATTCATGCGCGCCTGACTTCAATGTGGGAATCCTGCGTTTTTTGCATTCCGCCTTTTGGATGGTGATAACCACGCGACAGCAAATCCCGCGCTGGTTTCCCGCACGTTCTGGCAGGTAGTCGTTAAATAGCTATTACTTGCCTATTGCCAGGTGTATCGGAGATGCCACAGGTGCATGGTATGGATTTTATATGAAGCAGATGCTCAAAGATCACGTATTATTCAGTGTACGAAATTGAACGAGTACATGATTCTGTAGCGTGTGTTTTTTTATCAGCTTGGATAGATAGTTGAATACGGCTGTGAGGCGAAGTAATTTACCCGCCTTCTGAACTGCAAACAACTTCAATGTCCCTCCGCATTCTGTATAGCTATTAACCCAGGCTGTAACACAATGGACCTCAAAGTAGAATCAGAAGAAATGGACTGCAAAAAGCCACCCGCTATTGAAGTTTTTGCGCACAACTCAACGCTGCACGGAATTTCGCACATCTTCACCTATGAGCGAGTCTGCGTCAAGCGCTGTCTATGGGTCGTGTTCTTCCTGGGCTCCTTGACTTTATTACTGTTTGTGTGCGTGGACCGTATACACTTCTACCTGGAGTATCCGCACGTCACCAAACTGGACGAGATCTCGACCCCGATGATGGTGTTCCCCGCTGTCACGTTCTGCAACCTAAACTTTTTCCGCTTCAGTCACGTGACGCGCAATGACCTGTACCACGCAGGGGAGCTGCTCGCGCTGCTCAACCAAAGGTGCGTTAAACGTGTGACAAAATGTGGATTTGCAGTGGCACTCCTCTATACCCTATAAAATGCACTACGTTACGTTTTGTCTGGAGCCCTGAAATGGTACCTTATGCTCATGTGGCCCTGGACCAAACTACACAGGGAATATGGTGCCGTTACAGATGCAGCCAAACATTTGAACTTATAACCATAGATCAAAGTGGAATCATCAGTGGGAGTTCATTAGTCGTAGTCGGGCAGCAGCCCTAGTTCCCTCAAAGGATTTGGTTCCCTTCGACTAATAATCACATTCAGACTGTTTTGCTATGTGTGCCTAAAGAAGAGGATATGCAGTGTAGAGAGATGTGTGTGACGTGATCTCCTGTGCAGAGCACAGTGCACACAGGTGTCACCAGTAGCCACCAGTATGGTGTCAGACGTGTAAGTTCAATTCAACAGTGCTGTACTGCAGGCCTATATTGTTAGCTTATTGATTTACAGATCCTCTCTGTGAGACATTCAGCCTTTACAATAGTCATGACAAGTCAGAGGCAGAACCGAATCAATCATAAGTAAGACGAATGGTGAGGCTGGCAAGGTGCTCCGTCGTCTGTAACGGTGTTTGTGCCTCACATCCTCAGGATGCACTTTTTTCTCACTCTGATGCTTTGATTTCCTTACTGTTGGTGAGTCATGCCAGCCCCGCTTAGAGAGGAAGCACTGATTTGTCTGGCCTTGGATGGTTGAGCCGAGAGGGCTTTACTGTCACAAAACCCCAGAGAAGAGCAGCAGCAGCAGCTGTGAGAGGACGGTATTACCGCCTCGCTCACTGGTGCACAGCTCCGTGCCATCTCCAACTTGGGGTAATGTGTGGGGCTTAAGACGCTAGAGACAGACGTTGCTTGCTCTGATTAACAGGAGCCAAAATGAAACCATATTTGTAAAGAATGCATTTGGCAGACTGCACTCCACAGTCTTTACTAAGTATTGTAATATTAGTCCCTGCATACCATCAAACCCTTGGGATTCGTTATTACCCAATTCCAAATCCGACACTCCTAAAGGGTTCTTCAGCTGTCCCCATAGAAAGCGTTCTACCTGGAACCAAAAATGATTCTTCAAAGGGTTCTCATATGGGGATAGCCAAAGAACCCTTTTAGGTTCAAGATACAACCTTTTTCCTAAGAGTGTATGGTTCCTTGTTGTTTCTACCAGGGATGACAGATAAGGTATAGTTGTCCGAAATGAAAATGGTTTATATTGTACACACTGTACAGTGTGCGACTAGACATTGTCTTTCTAAGAGTGGGAGCAGGGAGTGGAGGAGGTGTATCATATTTCCTTGCAAGACAAGAGTTTGACTAATACCTGCCTGAGACTGTGTGATTAACACACTGCTATCCCCATGGTGTTTTGATTTGATTTGACAAGGATCCCCATTGGCAACAGCTAGTCTAACTGTGGTCTGACACGTAGTGAAAGAGACATCACAGACAACAATAGTTTACGCTTTACATACAAAAACATAAACGTGTGAACATCACAGACTTTTAAAAATAAAGAAGAGAGACAACTAAAGACCCACACGTTTAAATAAGAACAATGCAGCTGAAGAATAATAATGTGTGGGTGTGTGTGTATGGTGTCAGTATCGTCTCGCAAATGTCAGTGCTGATGGCTGATGAGACGATCACAGCAGGCACGTCTGGCTCTCCATCCCTCCCTGTTTGATCGTGTTGCTGCCCGCCGGGCTCTGCAGCAACAGCTGATGCATTTCATCGACACACACAGCGTCTGAGGTGGAGCTACGGGAAGGACACAAGTGGTGGCAGGAAGAGGAAGGACTGTCACTGGACAGAGAGAAAAATGACAGCAGAGAGACCGAGAAAAACCACGAGGGAGTGGAGCGAAGGGATAGAATGACGGAGTGGAGCGAAGGGATAGAATGACGGAGTGGAGAGAAGGGATAGAATGAGGGAGTGGAGAGAAGGGATAGAATGAGGGAGTGGAGCGAAGGGATAGAAGGAGGGAGTGGAGCGAAGGGATAGAATGAGAGAGTGGAGCGAAGGGATAGAATGAGGGAGTGGAGCGAAGGGATAGAATGAGGGAGTGGAGCGAAGGGATAGAATGAGGGAGTGGAGCGAAGGGATAGAATGAGGGAGTGGAGCGAAGGGATAGAAGGAGGGAGTGGAGCGAAGGGATAGAATGAGAGAGTGGAGCAAAGGGATAGAATGAGGGAGTGGAGCGAAGGGATAGAATGAGGGAGTGGAGAGAAGGGATAGAATGAGGGAGTGGAGCGAAGGGATAGAAGGAGGGAGTGGAGCGAAGGGATAGAATGAGGGAGTGGAGCGAAGGGATAGAATGAGGGAGTGGAGCGAAGGGATAGAATGAGGGAGTGGAGCGAAGGGATAGAATGAGGGAGTGGAGCGAAGGGATAGAATGAGGGAGTGGAGCGAAGGGATAGAATGAGGGAGTGGAGCGAAGGGATAGAATGAGGGAGTGGAGCGAAGGGATAGAATGAGGGAGTGGAGCGAAGGGATAGAATGAGGGAGAAGATGAGAGATGGCTGGGAGAGAAACACAAGAACTGACATAAATAGGGAATGTAAAAGAGGAAATCCAAAATAATATGATATAGGGCCCCGTAGGCACCAGTGGGTTTGGTGGTCTGGTTTTCATTCAGGCGGAAACGTCCCATTTCATCATTTATGACAATTCCACAGTCACTAGAACTGGCATTTACGTCATGGTGGTATGACTGATGAATGCTTTGTACAATGTACCATCTGGTACAGGTTTCTGCTTCTTGATTGAAATGGTCAGCCTTTGTGAATTAAGCTTTATGAATGAATACTTGTCTCCTTGTCCTCGTTCTCAGGGGAAGAAACGTGTGTCACATTATCAAGAGGCCGCATTTCCATGTAGTATCACATGACAGCAGACCCAGTAGCTGTTTGAAATGGTAGGCCGACATTATATCATCACGCGGGCACTTGTTCTGAGGTTTATGTTGTTATGTTAAACCCATAGTCTTCAGGAAAAAAAAAACGCTTGAGAGATTAGATCAAAAATATTTTTAAAAAGGCAAGCTTTTCGATTCCCAAGAGGGAGAACTTAAGAATTCTGTTTCCAAACAGTATGAACTTTGTCCATTCAGGGAGTCAGTGAGAATGGCTGCTTAGCAGAGAGGGAAATATCAGGTTTTCTTCCCCATTTCCACAACTTTAAAACCACTTGACTTGTTTGGAGAATTAGAGTCGGTGCTTATTCACTTATCCTGTCTCCCATGGTGGAGAGGCAATGTGGTTATTCCCTCATTTGTTAAACCCTCATCCAGAAATGAAAGTGCTGGTGGTGTGAAATCCAATTGAGCGACTCTCTCGCTCTCGCTCTCTCTGTCTCGCTCTCTCTCTCTCCCCCTTCCTCCCTCCCCTCTCTCCCCCCACGCCACCTCCAGTGTTTGCCATGGCTGCTCTGGGGAAATGTCTCGTGGCGGGATATTAAAACTCCATCCATACTGTGGGAAAAGTGTCAGCGCGTACTGATTCTGTCAGGCTTGTGTGCGTTTGGGATTTTTATCTCATAAGTGCACACTTGACAGCTTTATCCACTGCAGCAACATTGGGGAGCAAAGGCCTCAACTCAATTAAGTCCTCCTTTAATCAATGGAAGGCTCTGTTTGAGATGGCACTTAGCAACAGCCATAGAGAACATCTAAATTGGATCAGATAGGTACCTCCTGAGGTTCTAGGCCGTACTCTCACCTCATCGGCATAATGAACCAAATATGAGAGGTGGAATAGTAGATGGGTAATTCAATGTTTAATGGCTTTCAGTTTGATGAGTTTGGCTTTCTATTAAACTTAGTTTACTCAGCTGATTTGATGGCTCTGTAACCCCTAGACTTTCTTTACATTTTTTTTTTTACATAGATTGGCCACAGACTAATGCAGCACACTTATTTTATGAGAATCATTGTGTGCCCGTTTACACTCTGCCAAGACCGATTGTTCCAGATCCCACATCGGATTAAAAACCCCTTCTTATGAGTCAAACCTATTTAAAAAATAAAAAAAGAAGACGTTTAAAAAAAAAAAATCACGCTCATTCCATTAAGGTTTTGAGATGTGATAGCACAACACGGCACCACCAAGTCAATATGGAGCGTGCCAGTGGACGTTATGCTGCTATTTATTCATGCTGGGCAGCAGGCAGACATCATGGTCAGATTTAGCCGGCCTCTCCACTGCTCTATTACAAGAAGATCTCCCACTGATTATGTTGTGTGCAGTGAGTGGGTAGACTCTCCTTTCCCACTCTGTGACTTATTATTGTGTGGATGGAAGGAAAACATACACACAGGAACACATATGCTTGTGCAAACACACGTGCACAATCCAGCTCACATGGACACCCACAGACGCACACACGCACACGCACAACCACACACACACACACACACACACAGTGTGTGTGCGTGTGTCTATGTGTGTGAGTGAGTGAGTGCATGGGTGCTAAGGTGCAGAGAGTCAGTGCAGGTGGTCAGTGCAGCTCAAGTGTTCAGCAGTCTGATGTCTTGCAGATAGAAACTGTCTCTGAGCCTGTTGATATCAGACCTTTATGTTCCGATACCGTCTGTTCGGCGGTAAGGAAGTGAACAGCTCGTGGCTGGGCTGTGTGTGGGGTTCTTGATGATGCTGCAGGTCTTTCTCAGACACCGTTTCAAGTAGATGTCCTGGATGGGTGGGAACATGGCCCAAGGGAAGACAGTTTGTTTTCCCAAGAGTTGATGGAATTCACTTCTTATTAGTAAACCAAAACTAAAGGGATTCACAATACCTTTTTTCAATGTAAATCACAATGTGACATTGTCTAAACCCCCCCCCCCAAAAAATATTTATTTGTGTTATGCCATTTCCATAAATGTTTCACATCTTATTTTTAAAAGCTCACGTCTGCCCAAGCTAATTGCCATGCTTTCAAACATGTCTTTTTTTTGTGGGAAGAGTAATAGCAGGAGGAAGGGCATCAATTGACCTACTTTTGATTGAATATGTTGAACAATTAAGTTTGTGACTAAACTATTTTGGATTGCTTCCTTCCTTCCTTCATTCCTTCTCTCTCTCTCTCTCTCTCTCGCTATCTCTCTAGATATGAAATTAGGGACACCCACCTGGTGGAGGACAGTGTTCTGGAGGCCCTGAAGGACAAAGCTGACTTCCACAACTTCAAGCCCCGCCCATTCAACATGCGCGAGTTCTATGACCGCACAGGACATGACATCAAGGACATGCTGCTGGCGTGTCACTTCCGGGGGGCCGAGTGCAGTGCCGATGACTTCCAAGTGGTAAGTTACCCGAGGGCCTTGGATCATCTTTCAAGACAATCGTTGTGTTTATGTACCAAAGACACACACAAAAAACAACAGCAACTACTACTAATGCTCTCAAAAACGGTATGATACAGTATGTGCATCTCTGCTCTGCTTCCTGAGTCTGTTTGTAGTACATCTGACTGCAACTCAAAGTCAAAATTGACCTATATCACAATACATTTCTCTTCATATCTAATTTAATGCTGTAATGAGCGTGGTGGCTCTACTGTGCTCCACTGTGCTATTTGACTCAACCAGGCAGGAATGCCCTCTTGTGATCACCCACCATGCCCACAGCTGATGTTTGAGAGCTTTGGCAACAAACAGAATCCCTTTTCGTAATGTGTTTGTTAATCTATTCAAACACCGTTTGTAGTGTAATCCCTCAAACTCAGGTTGGAAGCTAGTCTTTTATCTTTCATTATTTGGGATTTTTTTCCCCATCAAAACAAGAGAGCGGCTGGCACGGCATGCTGCGTGGAGCTATCCTCAGAGACTTGGTGTTCAAAGCTGCATGTGGGAAGTAGATGTGGAATATGCGGTAGAGATGGGATGAAAGATTCATGTTTAAGGGAGACTGTGGGATACTGTATGTAATGGACGACATATGTGGCTGGCACTGTAAACGTTTGTTTTGTAATTTACTGCAGCTAGCTGATGCAACTTCATCATAGGGTCGCTGGTGGACTTACCATTAGGCAGAAGAGGCCATTTCCTTAGGCCTCCCATTATCAAGGGGTCTCGTGAGCTGGGCATATAAAAAAATACTGTGGCAAGAAAAAGTATGTGAACCCTTTGGAAATGCCTGGATTTCTGCATAAATTGGTCATAAAAGTTGATCTGATCTTCAGCTAGGTCACAACAATAGACAAACACAGTCTGCTTAAACTGATAACACACAAACAATTACACGTTTTCATGTCTTTGTTGAACACACCGTGTAAACATTCACAGTGCAGGGTGGGAAAAGTATGTGAACCCTTGTAATAACTGGTTGACCCTCCTTTGACAGAAATAACCTCAACCAAACGTTTTCTGTAGTTGCGGATCAGACCTGCACAACGGTCAGGAGGAATTTTGGACCATAGATCTTTACAAAACTGTTTCAGTTCAGCAATATTCTTGGGATGTTTGGTGCTCTCTTGAGGTCATGCAACAGCATCTCAGTCGGGTTGAGGTCAGGACTATTTTCTTCTGTTGAAGCCATTCTGTTGTTGATTTATTTCTGTGTTTTGGGTCGTTGTCCTGTTGCATCACCCAACTTCTGTTGAGCTTCAATTGGTGGACAGGTAGCCTAACATTATCCTGTAGAACTTGTGAATTCATTTTTCTGTCGATGATAGCAAGCTGTCCAGGCCCTGAAGCAGCAAAGCAGCCCCAAACCATGATGCTTCCTCCACCGTAACTTTACAGTTGGGATGAGGTTTTGGTGTTGGTGTGCTGTGCCTTTTTTTCTCCACACATAGTGTTGTGTGTTCCTTCCAAACAACTCAACTGTAGTTTCATCTGTCCACAGAATATTTTGCCAGTAGTGCTGTGGAACATCCAGGCGCACTTTTGGAAACTTCAGACGTGCAGCAATGTTTTTTTTTTGGACAGCAGTGACTTCTTCCGTGTTGTCCTCCCATGAACACCATTCTTGTTTAGTGTTTTATGTATCGTAGACTTGTCAACAGAGATGTTAGCATGTTACAGAGATTTCTGTAAGTCTTTAGCTGACACTCTAGGATTCTTCTTAACCTCATTGAGCATTCTGTGCTGTGCTCTTGCAGGACGGCCACTCCTAGGGAGAGTAGCAACAGTGCTGAACTTTGTCCATTTATAGACAATTTGTCTTACCGTGGACTGATGAACATCAAGGCTTTTAAAGATACTTTTGTAACCCTTTCTTGCTTTATGCAAGTCAACAATTCTTAATATTAGGTCTTCTGAGATCTCTTTTGTTCGAGACATGGTTCACAGACAATCAGACAATGCTTCTTGTGAATAGCAAACTCAAAATTTGTGAGTGTTTTTTATAAGGCAGGGCAGCTCTAACCAACATCTCCAAACTCGTCTCATTGATTGGACTCCAGGTTAGCTGACTCCTGACTCCAATTAGCTTTTGGAGAAGTCATTAGCCTAGGGGTTCACACACTTTCCCTACCTTCACTGTAAATGTTTAAATTATCTATTCAATATAGACAAGAAAAATACAATAATTTGTATGTTATTAGTTTAAGCACACTATGTTTGTCTATTGTTGTGACTTAGATGAAGATCAGATCAAATTTGATGACCAATCGAGGTAATTCCAAAGGGTTCACATAATTTTTCTTGACACTAAAAAATGGTCTTTAAGAGACCTCTAAACAATTCAGATCAAGTCTGAGAAATGTACGTTTGTAATGTCATCTACCTGGCCAAAAAACGGAATCTGCAAGAGCAGGCCGCAGCAAGCCCGCACCCTCTCCTGATTCACCCCGCCACCGGATGCTACGGCCAATGTCGGCCCCACGGGAACACTGATTGTGGAGCTGCTACAATCCGTGATGTGCAGCCTCAAAATTGACTCTCTCTACCAATCTCAGGTCAGAGATATCAATGGTCAAAGACAAGCTTTAAAAAATATATATTTGGAGTATACAGAATAAGCTCGACGCACACGGAGCAGCCTTATTGGAGCTGGAGCGCGGTGCTACAGACCACAGCTCTCGCATTAGCGAGCTAGAGGCTAACGTTGGCTCAATAACAACTAGGGTGGCATACCTCGATAATAGATGCAAAGATATGGAAAGTAGAATGCAGAGGAACAACATTCGTCTTCTGGAAATACCGGAGGGAGTGGAGGGCCCAAGACTGACAGAGTTCATGGCCCAGCTGCTTCAGGAGCTGCTCGGCCTGGAGGAGAAGCCGTTGCTAGACCTGGCCCACCGCGCCCTGCGTAGCCGGACCCCGGGATGGAGAACCCCCCGCGACCATTTGTCATCGGGGCGCATTTCTTTCACGTCCGCAATGACATACTGAGGAGATCGGGAGAAGCATCTCCTCTCCTCTGTAAGGGTAAAAGAGTCTCTGTATTTGCGGACTACACCATGGCTGTGCCTAAGAAGGCTAGCTTCGGAGCTGTGAAGCGCCAGCTACGCACCTGCCCGGGCATGAAGTTCGGCCTCATCTACCCTGCGGTTCTTAGACTGATTTTACTGGACGGCTCCATGCACAGATTCAAGGACCCGGCTCTAGCGGCAGATTTCATCAACAAGAACGTGAAAGCGGCTGTTGTACCGCATGGTGTGGAACAAATGGTTGGTTAGCTGGTCTTGTTAGCAGGCTGGCAGACTGGTTGGCTAGCGAAGCCAACTTTGCTGGGTTTATTGACACTCATTATTTTTTTCCTTTTCATTTCCAACCCATGTTGGTGAGTATACAGTTGACTCCCAACTACTGTATAATGTGATATAATGCAGATATGCCTATACAGTATATATTCTTTATTCCACTCACATTGTTGCCTTTTATTTGTATCATTACTATTTTATTTTGATCACATCTGGCTGTTTTCATGGTTCAGTCGCAGTTTTACCACTTTTATTGAGCTTAAACCTCTCTTAACCGAGGTTAGGTTTCCTTAGACTCTACTGGGGACCAATCTATGCATGTTTGGTTTACTCTGGTTAAATGGTCACACATCTCAGGTAGCACAGAGTAAGAGTTATCATGCTTTGCTCTAAACCTTTTGTGTATTTCGGGTTTTGCTTGCATCTCAGTTGAGGAGATGCTTCGGCGAGGGGGGGGGGGGGGGTTCACCTCTTTATTTGTATATAGTTTTGTGTTTTTTGCACTTCGTCGCTTGTCTTTGTTTTTAAAATTTGTGCTATTAGGGTCAACTAAGATCTTTAGTTTACATTGTACACGTCCTCTCTCTCTGATGACATGACTCAGCCTAGTGTAGCCCATCCAGCTGGAGGGAAAAGTTTGAATTTCCTTACTTGGAATTGCAGGGGCATCAATAACCCAGTTAGTAGTAGTGAGGTGCTACACCACCCTCATCAATTGAAAGCTCACGTCATCTTTCTCCAAGAAACTCATCTTCAACACTCAAGTCTTAGGTGCAGATGAGTGGGTCAGATGTTCCATTCCTTAATTCAGAGTAAGGCATGAGGGGTGGCTATTGTACTTCACAGATGTTATTATGTGATCGCAGATCCCCATGGTAGATACATACTTGTCAGTGGTAGGCTGCTCAATACGAATGTACCTCTTAATATAATATCCTAATTGAGACAGTGGCGATTTTTATTTTTTTTCAAATCCGTTTTCTCCCCACTGATTATGTCCTCCCATATGTTGATCTTAGGTGGTGACATTAACTGTTAGTTAGACCCACATTTGGATCGATCCTCCACTAAACCTACTACCTTGTCAGCCTCCGCTAGAGTTGTCCGAACCTTTGTCTGAATTTGCAGTTTCAGACCCTTGGAGAATGTTTTATCCATCTGGGAAAGCAACCTCTTTTATTCTCATCGGTTCACCACACTTTTACGCGCATAGACTACTTCCTTGTAGATGACAGACGTCTCCATTTCATATCTTCATGTTCATATAATCCAATTGTTGTATCTGACCACGCCCCTGTTACTATGGAAGCGGCCTTTCAAATCGCTGACAACCTGTGACCGCCTTGGCGGCTAAATCCTCAACTGCTCAGTAGTGAACACTTTTGTCCATTTTGTTTTGGGTCAAACGGCTTTTTCATG
Source organism: Oncorhynchus clarkii lewisi (assembly GCF_045791955.1). NCBI lineage: Eukaryota > Metazoa > Chordata > Actinopteri > Salmoniformes > Salmonidae > Oncorhynchus > Oncorhynchus clarkii. Next base: position 41,484,541 of record NC_092155.1, on the reverse strand, counting down.
AGTACGAATAGAATCCCAAACATCTATGCGTCTACTCTCTGGGGAAACTTTGAAAGCTTATATCATAGGTTAAATTATTTCCTAAACCGCACATGAGAACAAACTGAAAAAGGATAGGCTATGTTAACATGCTGTATTGCCTTATTAGATGACATCTCCAGATACTTATAAGGAGCGTTTAACTTTGCAAGCAGAATTTGACACATTATTAACGGACCAGCACTTATTACAAACATGTAGCGTTTCAGGTAAGACCCAAGTGCAGACTGTGTTGATGTACCAATGTCTATTACAGCAACAGGGGCAGGCAAACGACAGGTCAAGGCAGGCAGGGGTCTATAATCCAGAGTAGTGGGGCAAAGGTACAGTACGGCAGGCAGGCTCAGGTCAGGCAGAGGTCGGTAATCCAGAGTAGGGGCAACGGTACAGGACAGCAGGCAGGCTCAGGGACAGGCAGAGTGGTCAGGCAGGCGGGCTCAGAGTCTGGACAGGCAAGGGTCAAAACCAGGAGGGCGAGAAAAAGAGAGTGGGGAAAAGCAGGAGCTGAGAAAAACACTGGTTGACTTGACAAACAAAACGAACTGGCAACAAACAGAGAACACAGGTATAAATACACAGGGGATGATGGGGAAGATGGGCGACACCTGGAGGGTGCTCAAACAAAAGATAGCTCAATACATAAAGAGCGATAGAGACATAGTCTGAGAGGGTGAAACAGAGCGATCTACATTTACAGAGAGATTGAGCTCTAGAGCAAACAACTGACAGGGTTTTTAAACCAAGGGAAAGGAACTGGGATTGGGTAGGAAACAAGAGGAGGTGTGTCTTCTGATTGATGATTGATTGGTGACTGATTGGGGAGTGATGATTTTCACCTGTGAGGGGAGAAGGAGAGAAAAGAACACAGGATACACACACACACACACACACACACACACACACACACACACACACACACACACACACACACACACACACAGGATACCTGTATCCGTTACAGGGGTGCTAACATTCAAAATCAAATAGCAAATTGATCCTTGGTATGACCACCTTGAAACAATTCCATATGTTAGCTAAGGAGAAAGTCAGCCCCGGGCCCTTAGACTAGGGGCAGGCACGTGCACAGACTCCAGACTTGCCATTCCAGTCTCCAAAGTGCCCTTTTGGGTGGTGGTATAATTTCCCCCCTGCTGTGTGCTGATACACTCAGCAGAAAGACAGAGAGGTAAATCACAGTCAGTCAAATAAAATCGAGCTAGCCAACAAGCAGATGTACATCAATCATCCACATCAATGATCAGCTGATAGCCCACCCTCTTTTCCCGATGTCAATCATGCCTTTAAGATAAAATAGTAGTTTATCAATCCCCAGAGGGGAAATTTGATTGCACCAGCTAATACATACATCACCAATAAATACTCCATAAAAACACAACAAACATAAAAGCATCATCATCAATATTTATTTAAAAAAAATGTTAAAAAGCCTCATATCTTATGGTAAGAAGGCTCTGTGGAAGGTCAAGTTATTCTGTCTGCCATCACACTGTGATGCTCCAGGCAGGTACTGTGGAGTGTTGGCTTCTCAACTTCTACACCTTTTGAGGATTGCCTTATCCAGCATGGTCTCTAATTTGTCCTGGTTGGTGCCGATGCTAGATCCAGCCTTGCATCCTCCCAGGCAGATTACACTGTTAAACAGGACACTAGCCACAGAATGTGTGCATTTTTGAGCAGACATCGAAAGATCTGAGCTTCCTTAAAAAGAATAACCTTTGCTGAGCCTTTTTTAAAACCATGGAGGTGTTCTCTTTCCAGTGCAGCTTATCGTCAATCACATTTAGCTCCAGGTGGTTTTGGCTGCCCCATGCCACAAATTAGGATATGTCCTCCCTGTATAGGGAATCATCATCCTTCATGATGCAGCCTACAATGGCTGAATTGTCTGAAAACTTTTGTAGGTGACTGTCACGTTCTGACCTTAGTTAATTTATTATGTCTTTGTTTTAGTATGGTCAGGGCGTGAGTTGGATGGGTTGTCTATGTTCCCTTTTCTATGTTTTGGGGATTTCTGTGTTTGGCCTGGTATGGTTCTCAATCAGAGGCATCTGTTTATCGTTGTCCCTGATTGACTTTTGAGTTGTGGGTGATTATTTTCCGTGTCAGTGTTTGATACCACACGGGACTGTTTTGTCTGTTTGTTTCACTTTGTTATTTTGTATTTTTGTAGTGTTCAGTTTATCTTATTAAAATGGACACTTGCCACGCTGCAAATTGGTCCGACCTCTCTTACTCCTCATCAGAGGAAGACGGCGAACGTTACAGTGACAGGTGTCTTGGGAGTCCCGGCAGTCTGCTGTGTAGAGGGTGAAGAGGAATGGTGACAAAACCGTCCCTTGTGGGGCATCTGTGTTAGTGATGATGTTGTTTGAGACAGAGTGGTTCTGTAGTCTGACCCACTACGGCCTGTCAGTGAGGTAGTCCATGGCCCAGGTGATGGTGGAAGGATGTAACTGCATGACTTGGAGTTGGCGGGCTAGAATATGGAGCTGGATGGAGGCACTGTAACTAGCTTGCTTACAGTTTGTGATGATGAGTGAGTGTGTCGTTGTTCCATTCCTTTTCAGTCTTGGAGAGTACACAGCCTTTGTACTATGCTCCATTGATTTAGTTTTGATGAAATGGTGATTTTCCTGGACACTGTCGTATCTCACCAGAGGACAGTTATGGAGGATTTTCTCTTTAATGCATCTTTGAAAGCCCTGTCCGGCCATCCCTCTCCTGTACCACGCAGCACTCCAGAGAGAGAGAGAGCGAGAGAGCGAGAGAGCGAGAGAGCGAGAGAGCGAGAGAGAGAGAGAGAGAGAGAGAGAGAGAGAGAGAGAGAGAGAGAGTTGAGTTTTAAATACTCTTTATTGGGTCTGGGGGCCCACCACACAATAAATACTCATACAAAACCACAGTTACACATCAATTAAAAACACAACTCCAATTCCTCCTCCACAGTAACAAAACACAACAGCCTCTGAATACCCCATATACTCAAAAACAGATCAATATTGTTGACAAGTTTATAATAAGCAAACTCAACCCTTAGTCTCGCTGCCAACATTCCCTCCAGCATTCCCACCACATCCACAGACCCCTGTCCCCGAATGCTGTTCTTTCGGGTCTTCCATATCGCTAATTTTGCTGCCCCTAACACAAAATTAAGCAACACAACTACACCCTTTTGACTGAACCTGTACTTTGGCCCAAATATATACAGTTGGGAAGAGAAAACCTCTCCCAACGTTGAGAACCAATCAGTGATCAGATCAATCATCCCAACCAACCTGGGACACAGTAAAAACAGATGTGCCAGAGATTCATCTTCAGCACAGAATGGACACCCCTCCCCAACAGTAGGGTCCAGGTGTACCAGATGCATGTTGGTGGCTATAGCTCCATGTATTATCCTCCATTGGAGGTCAGCTGTCCTCTTATCAATAGGCAGTTTATACAATGATCGCCAACAGCCTTTTGGAGAAGCACCTGGACCAAGCACATCCGCCCACCTCGTCGATTTTACCCCTTCCAGGGAAGAGGCATGGGACACCTTCACACATGTTCTGTACATAGCCTTCTTTCCCACCTCGTTGAACTCCCCCAGCTCCGGGGTATCGAAGGAAAGCAGCATCCCCGCGTCCTCCTCAAATGCCCCCATCGCAGCACTAACAATCAGTGCAGGGAACACATAATCCAGACCCTCCTTCCACCGATCAGAATTGGAAATGTCAGTCACATACTGCAGATGAAGCACTGGCAAGGAGTCGCAGACCTCATCGACGACCTTCCTCAGTAGGCGAGATGATCGGATCCCCGCTCTTTCTCTCAGCTCCTCCAATCTGCTCCTGCTCCGCATCAGATGACCCAGCTTGGTACACCCCACGCCTAATAGGCATGAACGTAGGCTAGCTGAAACCAGAACACGGGACTGGATGGCAGTGTTATGAAAAAGAGGCTCTTCAAAAAGCCACATCCCTGGTGGCGTGCCGGTCTTACGGGACTTGACAAAGACTCTCCAAGCCTGCATAACAGACTCATAAAATGGAGTCAGGCCAGTCAAATCACCCCCCTCCAGCTTTAAGAGGAAAATATGTTTGTCTAAGCCCAAACAGCCCGCTCTCCTCATCAATATGTAGGCTGTTTCGACCCAGCTAGAACAGTCTCTGTACAACAATCTCTGAACTGCTTGGAGCCGGAAAGCCGTGATCCTAGAGGAAATGTCCACCAGGCCTTGCCCACCCTCGTGCAGTGGCAGATACAGGGCTGCAGCTTTGATCCAGTGTTGTCCAGACCAGAAGAAATTGACAAGGGTCCTCTGAAGCTCTTGTATCAGACCCTTTGGTGGCTGTAAAATCATTAGTCTGTGCCACAGGGTAGAAGCAGCAAGATTATTAGCTACCAGGACCCGTCCCCTATAGGACAGCTGGGGCAACACCCATTTCCACCTTGACAGTCTGGCACACACTTTCTCCACTACACCCTCCCAGTTCTTTTTCTGAAAGACATCGGAGCCTAGAAAAACTCCCAAAGTCTTCATTCCATCTCTGCCCCACTGAAGCCCCCCTGGTAACCGTGGAGCGGACCCCATCTGAAGCTGACCTGCCCACAGCGCTTCACTCTTTCCCCAATTGACTCTAGCTGAGGAGGCCCCCTCATACACCTTTAAAGTGTTTGAGAGAACCTTAACATCCTCACCCCCTGTAATAAAAACGATCACGTCATCTGCATACACAGACAGTGCTATCGTGGGACCCTTCATTACACCTGGCACAGAGAAACCAGTAAGCTTCGCTCTTAAAAAACAAAGCATTGGTTCAATCGCCAGACTATATAACTGCCCTGAAATTGGGCATCCCTGCCTGATGCCCCTTTCGACAGGGATGGGGCAACTCAAACCACCACCAACCTTCACCATACACGAGGCTCCAGCATACAGTAAATTCACCCAAGACAGAAAAACATCCCCAAACCCAAAGGCTTTCATTGTTTTAAACAAGTACTGGTGGTCCACACGATCAAAAGCCTTCTCCTGATCCAACGAAAGTAAACCCACATTTACAGCAGACAGTTTACAAATGTCTAAAACATCTCTTATCAGAAACAAGTTGTCAACAATAGAGCGATCAGGTACACAGTAGGACTGGTCCTTGTGGATCAACAATCCCAGATAGTCTTTCAACCTGTTTGAGAGACATTTAGAAACAATTTTGTATTCTGCGCACAGCAAGGCAACAGGTCTCCAATTTTTTATGAGAGCCAAATCCCCCTTTTTTGGCAACAGTGAAAGCACCGCACGTTGACAGGATACAGGAAGAGAACCCTCATGAAAAGATTCACACACCACTTCATAAAAATCCTCCCCAATAGACCCCCAAAAGTGCTTGTAAAACTCAGATGGTAAACCATCGATGCCAGGGGCTCGGCCTGTTGAGAGCTGCATAACTGCTGTGGACAGCTCTTGCAGTGTAATATCAGCGTCCAATGCGACTCTCTGCTCAGGTCCCAATTGAGGAAGACCGTGTAACAACTGTTCAGTACATAAAGAGTCACAATCCTCCGCCTTGTAAAGGGATGAGTAAAAATCCACGGCATGTTGACGCATTTCAATATCATTCGTGGTCACCTTCCCATCAGGGAGACGAAGGCAGACCATCTGTTTGCGTTGAAATTTCGACTGTCCTAGGTTGAAAAAAAAAGCGCTAGGAGCATCCATATCCTTGAGGGAAGCGAAACGAGACCTAATCAAGGCACCCTTCACTCTTTCATGCAGAAACGACCTCAGTTCATGTCTCTTGTCCTGTAAGTTCATGACTAGTCCAGGGTCGTTCTGAGTGAGCAGCTTCAATTCAGTAGATTTGATGTCCTGTTCAAGGGCCTTGATAGTCTCTTTAACCTCAATTTGAGACAGAGCAGTATACTGTTGACAAAAAACTCGTATTTGGGCCTTCCCAACCTCCCACCATTGTCTCAAGGACTCAAAATTCCCTTTTATACCCCTCCATTTTTCCCAAAACAACAAAAACCTGTCACAAAACATGACATCATGTAACAATTTAACATTAAAATACCAGTAAGGCGATGACCGTCGTGGACAGGACAAGTGAATATCAACAGTAACAATATGATGATCAGAGAAACCCACAGGAGTAATGGCACACTTTCCAACCCTACTACAGTAGTGATCAGATACATACAACCTGTCTAACCTTGCTGCACTGACACGACCTTCATTCATTTTTAGCCATGTGTACTGCCTAACTTTTGCATTCCTTACTCTCCACACATCAGAAAGCTCAAACTCAGTTAATAGGCCAGACAGGCAAGTGGCTGACCGCAGGTGAGGTTCTTCAGCGGTGCGATCAACAGTAAAATCCACTGTACAGTTCCAGTCACCCCCTAAAACCATACACCCCTCTTGGTCACACTGTCTTAAGGTTTCCTTTATTTGATCAAATATAGCAATACGCTCTGTACCCTCATTCGGAGCATAAACATTCAAAAAAACAAACAGAAACCCCATAACATCCACCTTGACCAATAAAACCCGACCCTTGACAATCTCTGTTGTAGATACCACAGTCACCCCTAAGCCTGAGGAAAACAAGATGGCCACCCCAGCACTGAAATTAGTACCATGACTGAGTACATGCTGCCCCTCCCACCACATACCCAGTCAACCTCATTTTCCTCATCACTATGTGTCTCCTGTAGGAAAACTACATTAAGCCTTTTCTGTTTTATTACTTCTAGTACCCAAGCCCTCTTATTCCTGTCCCTTCCCCCATTAATATTGAGAGAACCTACCCTTAGTACCTCCATATAGAAAAGAGAAAAGAAAAGCAGAAGAAACCACAGAGAAACCAACGAGAAAAAAGACACCCTATGAAGCATGATCATCATCATTATTTTTCTTTCTTCTCTTAACCTGAACACGTTTCCCACCACCTTTTGCTGCTGCAACAGCAGTAATACATTTCCTCAAGCGAAACCGCTTCTTCTCACTCAATTGGTCTAACCCCACCGTCTTCTGTAACATCACAGCTGACCTCACAAACTTATCAACATCAAAATAATCTGCCAATTTGACAGATTTCCCAAAAGTCTGATCCAGAAACTCATTTACCTCCTCTAGATCATAAACTGAGTCCTCACCAGCAGCTGTCATATCTAAAGAGATATCCATATCATTCTCCTGATCTTCAGCTGAGACCACAGACAACTGACTCCCCTCTACCACATCCCTTTCAACACTCCCCACTTGCACCTCATCACTCGTACCAGGCATCTCCTCCACTACCTGGGAGACTAGCCCCACCTGAACATCACTACTCATAGTAGTCATCTTCTCCACTAACTGGGAGCCTAGCTCCACATGAACCCCAGCACTCGTAGTGGGCATCTCCTCTACTGCCTTGGAGCTTAGCTCCACATGAAAACCCTCATGTACCTCATTACTCGTAGTGGGCATCTCTTCCACTACCTGGGAGCCTAGCTCTACATGAACCCCAGCACTCGTAGTGGGCATCTCCTCCACTACCTGGGAGCCTAGCTCCACATGAAACCCCTCCTGAACCTCATTACTCGTAGTGGGCATCTCCTCCACTACCTGGGAGCCTAGCTCCACATGAAACCCCTCCTGTACCCCGTTACTCACAATGGGCATATCCTCCACTACCTGGGAGCCTAGCTCCACATGAACCCCCTCCTTTACCCCAGCACTCATACTGGGCACCTGCTCACCAGTCTGAGGAACTGGCTCTTCAGATACATCCTTACCTTCTACAACAATACTTTTCTGTAGCATAACATTTCCCTCTAATACAAGTTGCAACCCCGTGCCCTCAACGGGGATAACTTGTTCCTCAGCACCAGGTGCTTGTGGCTGCTCTGCCGCTGTCGGCCCACCTCTCCCTACATCAGTGGGCCCAGGCGTTATGAGGACCACCTGCGCCCCTCCCTCGGCCTTCTCCCTTTTCGGGCAAGCATGTCGCTTATGACCAACATCCCCACACTCAAAACACCGTTGACTACCCGTACTAGCATAAGCCATATACAATCTATTGTCATACTTGACTTTAAACGATAACTCTAAAGTCTGCTCCGGTGAGTCCAAAAACATAAACACCTGTCGCCGAAATGACATTACCTGTTTCAACGCCGGGTGTTTGCAACCCAACGGAACAACCTTAATTGAACTGGCGAACTTCCCAAAGCGCAATAACTCGCGCTCCAACAGCTCATTTGGAATAAACGGTGGTACATTTGAAATCGTTACCCTTGTTGACGGAGAAAAAAGCGGCGTAACTTGAATAAACATTCCTTTAAGAATTACACCATGCTCAACCATCCGATCAACCAGACATTCTTCTTTAAGAAATACCACCACAGCTTTATTCATCCGGGATGCATAAGCAATATTCTCATAGCCTACCTTCTCTCCTACGGCGACCAGAAACTCCTCCACCGTGACAGTAGCTTCAGTAACACACCTAAAGCCGTGCCGAAGTGACAGGGACGGCATCCCCATTCGGGCTGCCATCCCCGCCAAAATCAGGGTAATTTCGATACGAAAAACAAAAAACTTAATTCTACCACAACAAAAAAAGTAAAAATAATAACCTTAATCATGCACAGAAGAAAACCAAGAAATAGCAAACCGAAAGAAAGTTGTGAATATCTAACTCTCCACAACACACGCACTCCTTCACTCAAACAATTCCCAGCATGCACCAATCACTCCCAGCATGCAGAGAGAGAGAGAGAGAGAGAGAGAGAGAGAGAGAGAGAGAGAGAGAGAGAGAGAGAGAGAGAGAGAGAGAGAGAGAGAGAGAGAGAGAGAGAGAGAGAGAGAGAGAGAGAGAGAGAGAGAGAGAGAGAGAGAGAGAGAGAGAGAGAGAGAGAGAAGGCATTCAAAGCTGCATGTGGGAAGTAGATGTGGAATATGCGGTAGAGATGGGATGAAAGATTCATGTTCAAGGGAGACTGTGGGATACTGTATGTAATGGACGACATATGTGGGTGGCACAGTAAAAAAAAAGCTAGCTGATGCTAATTCATCATATGGTTTTACTCTAAAATCTACCACTGGGTTAAAGTCTCCTTGCCATAAATCTGCTGCGTTGGCTGGTGATGGATACTCCGCCAGTTGCCAATAGTCTTAGCTGTCTTCCATTCATTTTCAGTCTTGGAGAGTACACTGCCTTTGTACTCTGCTTACTGCCCCATTGATTTAGTTTAAATTCAATTGTGATTTTCCAGTACACTATCATATCTCACCAGAGGACAGTTATGGAGGACAGAGAGGGAGCGAGAGAGAGAATTGAGCCAAGGTGTTAAGATGTGAATTGTTAATTATTTACAATCTTTGCTCATACCCTGGCATGTACAGGTGAGGCTGGAGGTGAGGTCTTTGCCAATGCCCCATTGATGGGCATAGCAGCGTTGATCAGTTCCTGGCACCACATACTAGACACAAACACACACTGCAGGATCTACAAGCTCTAGATCAGTGGAAAATGTGTTTGCTTTTAGGATCTTCTGGTATTTGATGTTTTGCAATACACTGTGAACGCTCGCTACCGTATTTATGTTTTTCACCATGAGTTGCTGATTATTTTTCAGATCAGCATGTGTGGAGTAAGATTGGGTTTTCATATTGGTCTCATCGCGACAACGTCCCTTGGGATCAAGTAGGATTTTTTGAGCACATTGCCCAATCATTACGATGAGTAAGATGATGTTCGAGGATGAGTTTGATGAGATTTTTCATGTAATAAGCCTCAGCCATTAATTCTGAATGATATATTCCATTATGATATGCCAACCACGGGGACGGAGATGATATATTGCAAAAAGTGCCTGGGGTGATGGAAGCTTGTGCAATTTAACAACCAATCCAATGATGTGGAATAGTGAAAGGCCCAATTGCATCTGATTTTAAAAACTGATTGGTGAAAAAAACCACTCATTTAATTAAAAGATTAGAAAAACATCCTTCCTAGATTTGTTTATGGTATCGGCCTCATTCTTAGACCATTGCCTTTAAAGCAATAGCCCGATGTGCATGTAGGGAGAGAAATTATTGTCCACTTGATCTACACGGAGTACTTTTTGAATCATCTACTTTCGGCCGATTAGCTTTATTCAGGTACTGTGCCAATACCCCTAGCACAGAGACCCCTAGAGGGCGTAGTTCTTCCTGATGTCGTATTACCTCTAGGCGCCGACGCAGTCAGCCCAGTCGGTAATACAACCCGCGTCTCCCATGGACTGGCTCATATATAAAACAAGCTCCATTCAGTCTGAAAAGGAGTCAAGCTCCTCCATAACTCGATTTAAGGGCTCAACGGTGGGGGGAGAAAAAAAACCGGAACATTTGCATACTTTTTCACCACCATGCTTGAGTGGAAAAGGCTACTTCCTGATGTTGCGGTGCACTCTCAGCCAGAAGTAAACAACAGACTCACGAGGTGTGCAACATCCGGAAATTATGTAATTAACAGCCAACGTTTACTTTTTAATGTGGGGCTGTGACAGTCAATTGCAAATGAGTCTGACACAATGTATCTTACCTCACCACCACCAGTGAGATGGGTGTGGTCGTTGCCTGTCCAATCGGAGCTTCTCAAAGTCAGCGGGCGTGGTTGATAGTGCGGACCTCATCTTTGCTCTCACATCCAACCTGGATCAATATTTGGTTTTCGTGCAGACGAGAGCACTGATGGTGCTTTCAAGACAACTTGGAAGCACCATCAGTGGTCAAATACGTGGTCAAATCATGACGTCCGTGATCTTCAGGTCGGAAAGTCAGAGCTCTAGCAAGAGGCCCGAGTTCCCGAGTTTGATTTCCAAATTGGATGACCGTTCAAATGTCTTTTTATCCCAGTCAAGAGCTCGATTTTTTTCGAGTTCCTAGGCATCTTGAACGCACTGAAGTCGGAAGTCGGGAGATTTCACTTACCGGCATGTCAACTGAGCCAGGATTACAGTAAAAATGGATTGGGAAGTAGGTCCCAAAGTGCTCTTCCAAGCGATGGAGGTGTGCAGTCATCACTCATGTGGGACACTTACTGATGCTGTTTTCTGTTAGCAAACATGCACAGCCGAAGCAAGGGGGCTTGGTTCGCTTTTGTGAAGGATCTCTCCAATAAGAATTCTTTCCTCTGAATCCACTGATTCGGTCACTCCATGTTTTTGTTACATAGGCAAGGAGACACATTCTATTTTCATTAACTAGAAAGTCAACCAAGTCTGTTTTTAATTTATTTTTTACATCCATTGTGAATGATAACAGTTCCTCTCTCAATGTGAAAAATCTTTCCAAAACTCCCCCTTGACAACCACCAAGCCTCTGTGTGAAATAGAACATTGTCATACTCTGATCCCATATCTCCACTTAGTTTCGCGAACAGGCGTGCGCGCAGAGGATGTGGTTTGATGTGGTTTACAATGGAAGTTACCTGCTGCAGTGTGTCTCTGAGTCCTGTGCTCAGCCCTTTTGACTGCCAGTTGCTCTCGTGTATCATACAATGCGTCCATCTGGCAGAGGCAGACACATTCATAACTGGAGTGCAGAGGCCGTCCCGCCATAGATGGAGCCTCATCTGTGCAAAAAACCCACCATCTGATCCCATGGAATCTGTTTTTTTGTCAATATAGCACACTGAACATCCTCTGTGCCGTTTCTTGCTCGGGAATCTTGAGACAGAACAGTATGTCCTCGTGAATAGCATCCCCCCCCCCCCCAACATGTATATCGAACAGAAGTCAAAACATGGGCATCTCAGCCCTCACAGCCAACATCCATTTGGAAGAGCATAAGCTGCGTAGTTTTTGATTCGTTCAGTCAAAGTTTACTCTTGATTGATAGCAATAGCATACATTCCTAATTTAAGAGTGGTCTCTGACAGTTATTGATGTGAGTTTCTGTGCCTCTGCCTCCCCAATTGTTGTTCTCACCATTTCAACTGCTGCCGGTAATATCAAGGTCTCTGCAACAGTGTGGGGTTTCATAGCGTAGCGGGCTTAGTCATTCTCCACGGGAATGATTCAAGTGCAACGGTCAAGTGTGGCCTTTTCCCGTGATCTAAGGACACTCTCTAGTTGAATTTGATCTTTTAGATTTGAATAGTGGTTTTACATTACAATGGTTTTAGGATACAAAAGAAGATATTATAATATTTCGTGCATTTCTATCCAGGATCCCACATGGGGTTGCGACCCTTAGTTTGGGAACCTCTCAGCGAGCTAGTGCAAGTGCAAGAAGCAACTAGGAAACATGTTTGTCTGAGATATTCGTATCAACAATCAAATGTTTTGAGAAAGAGGGAAAATGACGAAGTGATTGCCAAATGAATAAGCATAAATGATAAAGAGGCAGCGATTACTGAGCCATTGAGTGAATCCTCCACCCCCTTGCTGCCTCTCAACAACTGATGGATGGAGGGAATGATCGGGGATAATTGGCCTCTTTAAATATGGCTGTGGGACAAAGAGATGGAGCTGGTTCAAAAATCCTCCCAAATGAACTGAGGGAGAGAGAAAGAGCTGCTGAAAAAAGAGAAAAATGAGAGACAGAGAGAGATATACAGAGAGAGACAGACGGAGACAGAGAGGAATAGAAAGGGTGAGAAAACACCTCTAGGGACCTCTGCATCCTGCACTGATTGTCGGCCCCTCTTTCCTGTTTGTCAAATGCAGGCTTTGACAAGCCTATCCAGGGAACCAGGCACAGCAGCTGTTAGGTTACTGTGGGTTTCTTCTATGTTCCCTGCTGTACGCTGTGCCATGACAGCTGTGCTATTACTTCCTTCCTCTGATCACTGTCTGTCTGTCATGTCGACTCCGGCAACTTCCTTTTCCTTGCGGGGTTTGGTGATAGACAAATGCAAAGCAACAAATCGCCGGCATCCTCACAAAAATAACTTTGGATCCTTGCACATCGCTGCCTCATTTTAGCCGTGAAGGCATTTAGCCGATAGAAAGCATCAAATTGCATCTAAATTGGGCCGAAACAAAAGCATTCTGTGTGAAGACGATTAATGATTAACAAAACGAAGTCAGACTTAACTTCAGCTTTGTGGCCTGTGTGGGTGTTCTTTATTGGAGGCCTCTCCAACATAATCCAGGAAGACTCAGGAATTGCCCAAGGCAACTGTCTAGGCCCCTTACTTTTTTCATTCATTGCTAATGACACGCCACTGGCTTTGATTAAAGCCATTAAAGTGTGTCTATGTATACGGATGACTCAACACTATACACATCTGCTACTACAGCGACTGAAATGACTACAACACTTAACAAAGAGCTGCAGTTAGTTTCAGAATGGGGGACAAGGAATAAGTTAGTCCTAATTATTTCAAAATGAACAGCATTGTTTTTGTGACAAATCATTCCCTAAACCCTAAACCTCAACTAAATCTTGTAATGAATAATGTGGAAATGGAGCAAGTTGAGGTGACTAAACTGCTTGGAGAGACCCGGGATTGCAAACTGTCATGGTCAAAATATGTTGATACAACAGTAGCTAAGATGGGGAGAAGTCTGTCCAAAATAAAGCGCTGATCTGCCTTCTTAACACCACTATCAACAAGGCAGGTCCTACAGGCCCTAGTTTTAATCGCACCTGGACTACTGTTCAGTCGTGTGGTCAGGTGCCACAAAGAGGGACTTGGCTCAGAACAGGGCAGCACGGCTGGCCCTTAAAAGCACACGGAGAGATAACATTAATCATATGCATGTTAATCTCTCTCTTGACTTCATCACTACTTGTTTTTGTAAGAAGTGTTGACAAGATGAATGCACCGAGCTGTCTGTTTAAACTACTAGCACACAGCTCAGACACCCATGCATACCCCACAAGACATGTCACCAAAGGTCCATTCACAGTCCCTGAGTCCAGAACAGGCTATGGTAGGCGCAAAGTACTACATATAACCATGGCTACATGGAACTCTATTCCACATCAGGTAACTGATGCAAGCAGTAGAATCAGATGTAAGAAAGAGATAAAAATACACCTTATGGAATAGCGGGGACTGTGAGGAGACACACACAGGTGCAGACACATGCAAACGCACACACACGCTAGCACACACTCCACACACAGGTACATTGTAATATTGTTGTATGGTGGTATTATACATTTTGTATTGTAGATGTACTGGTGTAATAATGTTATTTGATGTGGTGTTTTATCTTTTTTTTTTTTTTTTTGTGTGTGATGTAAGTGCCTTAATGTATTTGGATACCAGGAAGGGTAGCTGCTGCCTTTGCATTATCTAATGGGGATCACTAATAAATGCAAGTACAAATACCCTCAGGCCCACGAGTGGTGTTTATCCAACCATTCTTCCACTTTCTTTTTCTCTCTTTTCTTCTCCTTTCAACAATGTCCCTCACCGCTCCTTCATTTTGACCACTACATCTCCTTCGCACCACCCCCATGGGCATGACAATTCTCATTATCTTTTCATGCTGCACTCTCTCTATCCTCCACTCCTTTGCCCTTTCCCCATTTCTCCCGTTCCCCCAGAATCCCTCTTCATCCCTTTTCGGTGAGTGTCAGGTTTAAATTTTTTTTTTAAAAGACAAGAGAAGTGAGGCGGAAGTTTAAGGAGCATGTGAAATCACTTAAAGGGGCAGCGTTGAAGTTGATCCCTCATGCCGTTGTGATGAGGCATGCATGCTGTACCAAATGAGTTTCATTCCCTCTGCTGAATACAATGTGTCTAGTGCTGACCATCTCAGAAGTTTGATCAATGGTAAAGATACTCGTAAAGCTTATGAAGAAGAGTGATACAAGTAATGTTATAGGCTAGCCAATGCCCGGTTGTCAACACTGGACCTTCCAAATAGAGCAGGAGACTGGAGGTGATGGGAGAGCACATTGTCGAATAATAGTGAAGACATCAACACGATGAAATAACAAATATGGAATCGTATAGTAACCAAAAAAAGTGTTAAACAAATCAAAATATATTTTAGATTTTTAGATTCTTCAAAGTAGCCACCCTTTGCCTTGATGACAGCTTTGCATACTCTTGGCATTCTCTCAACCAACTTCACCTCGAATGCTTTTACAACAGTCTTGAAGGAGTTCCCACATATGCTGAGCACTTGTTGGCTGCTTTTCCTTCACTCGGCGGTCCAACTCATCCCAAACCATCTCAATTGGGTTGAGGCCAGGTCATCTGATGTGCAGCACTCCATCACTTTCCTTCTTGGAAATAGCCCTTACACAGCCTGGAGGTGTGTTGGGTCAATGTCTTGTTGAAAAGCAAATGATAGTCCCACTAAGCGCAAACCAGATGGGATGTCATATCACTGCAGAATGCTGTGAAAGCCATGCTGATAAAGTCTGCCTTCAATTCTAAATAAACCACTGACAGTGTCACCAGCAAAGCACCATCACATCCCCTCCTCCATGCTTCACGGTGCGAACCACACATGACGAGATCATCATTCACCTATTCTGCGTCTCACAAAGACACAGCGGTTGGAAACAAAAACCTCAAATTTGGACTCATCAGACCAAAGGACAGATTTCCACCAGTCTAATGTATATTGCTTGTGTTTACTGGCCCAAGCAAGTCTCTTATTATTATTAGTGTCCTTTCGTAGTGGTTTCTTTGCATCAATTCAACCATGAAGGCCTGATTCACGCAGTCTCTGAACAGTTGATGTTGAGATGTGTCTGTTACTTGAACTCTGTGAAGCATTTATTTGGGCTGCAATTTCGGAGGCTGGTCACTCTACTGAACTTATCCTCTACAGCAGAGGTAACTCTGGATCTTCCTTTCCTGAGGCGGTCCCCATGAGAGCCAGTTCCATCATTGCGCTTGATGGGTTTTGCGACTGCACTTGAAGGAACTTTAAAAGTTCTTGAAATTTTCCGCATTGACTGGCCTTCATGTATTAAAGTAATGATGGACTGTCATTTCTCTTTGCTTATTTGAGCTGTTCTTGCCGTAATATGGACTTGGTCTTTTACCAAATAGGGCTATCTTTTGTATACCACCTTGCAACGACACAACTGATTGGCTGAAACGTATTAAGAAGGAAAGAAATTCCACAAATGAACTTTTAACAAAACACACTTGTTAATTGAAATGCATTCCAGTTGACTACCCCCATGAAGCTGGTTGAGTGAAAGCCAAGAGTGTGCAAAGCTGTCATCAAGGCAAAGGGTCACTACTTTGAAGAATCTAAAATCTAAAATATATATTTTGATTTGTTTAACACTTTTTTGGTTACTACATGATTCCATGTGTGTTATTTCATAGTTGTTATGCCTTCACTATTATTCTACAATGAAATGAAGAAGACCACTGGAATGTGTAGGTGTGTCCAAACATTTGACTGGTACTGTATGTGTGCACATGTTCACATACACTTAAGCTGACAGGAATGCACACACACAAGCACACACTGGCGGACACCAGACGCATGAATACACACACACACATGAATTTATTTTCATTAAAAACACACACACACACACACACACAAACAGGCATAGGCAAATGTGCACACACATTCACAGGCATATGCATACCACAGGAGACTGCTGAGGGGAGGAGGGCTCATAATAATGGCTGGAATGGAGTGAATGGAATGGTATCAATGAATTTCGAAACCATTCCATTTATTCCATTCCAGCCGTTATTATGAGCCCATCCTCCCCAATTAAGGTGCCACCAATCTCTTGTGACGCACACACAGGCATACGCATTTTCAAATGCATAATGCACGCACACACAGGCATAGGCACACACACACTTCATGGCTCACTCTCCACACAACGCACATGATCTTGTCCGAGAAACCAACCCAGAGGGACAAGAGGAACTGACCCTAAATAAATATTTGATTTGTTTTGCCATTTCTCCACAAAATACAGCAAGATAGATTACAGGCGGCATAAAAAAAAATACATTCAATGAGATACAGAAGTTTAAAGTGGATGAATGCATTTCTCTACCATCAATTCAAAGCTTCCCCGTGTCTTAGCCCAGTCTGATAACCCTATCCAAACCCCTCATTGAAAGCGGCCTTCCAGATGAGCGATAATGCATCTCCTATTGTTCTGGGAATGGAGCGTCACCGTGCATCACTGTGACTCCAGTTGGCTCCTAGACGGATCGGTGGCGTTGCTCAAACGCACCCTATTTGCCCAGACCTGAGAGAGAGAGAGAGAGAGAGAGAGAGAGAGCGAGGGAGGGAGAAACGCTCTTTATGAATACATTTCAGACGGTGTAGAAAAACACTGTGTCTGAAAATAGCTCTATGCTGGCTGCACAGCTTTTCTCTGCGCATGGTTTATTTATCCCGAGGATTAGTGCAGGTGAATGGAGGGCTGGCTTTCTGTGCTGTGGGGGTTTGATGCAGGCTTGCATGGGCATGGACCGCCTCTGACTCAGACCCCTTTCATGCCGCTCTGAGGGAATGGCAGAGACAGGAGTGGGGAGTAGAGTTGAATATTTTCCCGTTTTATTTTTTTTTTACAGATGTTCCATCCATGAATAAATCCCTTTTCTCCTAGGTAACCCGGTATTTCCCGCCAAAACCGGAAGTGTCATTCAAAAGCATTATAAAGAATATAAATAGGCCTATGTCTGGATTTGATTAGAGCTTGGATCGAAAATTCAAGCCTGATACTGCCTGATGAGCCATACATTAAATACATTTGATGAGCCCTACAGTAAAGAAATGTAATGAGCCCAAGCCCAAAATAGTCTAAATGATTATGTCGTTATCCAATACATGTACGATACAGTCTACTGCACATTACACAGGGCAGAAAAACATAAAAGCCCATAGATGTAGCTATCTATATGCTCTCTTTGGTAAATACTGTAATGAAACTAGCTCCAGTGGGCTCATATTTTTGAGTGTGAACTGTATTACTGTGCTGTATTGTACTATGCAGTATTATATGGCTGGAATTATGAAACTCATTCTGGTGCAGCACATGCGGCCAACAAGTATAGGCTAGTAAATTTGATTTTAATTTTGAAATATAAATCGGGCCTATATGTATAATTAGTAGGCTGATACCTTTCATAATATTCCCCCCTAATGTTATTAGCCTACCTCCTCTTTCTCTATTGTTGCTTCATTCCTTTCTTGCCTTCAACAGTTCATTTGAAATAGGTTTTGTTGTCCTCGTCATCGTCCGCCCAATGACGTCCTTGAATATTATTAGGACGTAGATCAAGTGGTGAAGATTGAATGGTTATGGGTCTGAGTAAATAACTGCTGTAGCCTGCCAACGTCGCACTTTCGCTCTTCTTTCCACCTACCAGGGATTTCTATTGGCTGCTGTGTTTTACATTCAGCGAACAAGAGCTTGCTTACCTCTTCGAAATAGTCTATTGGTATAAGAAATGCGAAATCAATTCTGTCCAGCAAGCTATTCTAGTCTAGCTTTTCCTGCATGGGACTCCAAGAGGGCCAGCGGAGCACAGGTGTGTGCGTATTGCGCAAGAGACAGAGGCTATAAGTTAGAAGCTTATTATGCATAACCCATCATTCTTTTTTGTTTGTTTTTCTCCCCTTTTTCTCCCCAATTTCGTGGTATCCAATTGTTAGTAGCTACTATCTTGTTTCATCGCTAATACTGCATTACATTTGTTAACTAGAAGAGGTTGTCTAAGACATCTATATATAGGGCTATATATCAATCTAGAACAGGAATATCTATTTTCGATGCAATTTGAATGGAATTGATGGAGAGAGAAAGACTGTGAGAGAGTGCTCGTGCGTGCACTGATTGAAAGCAACAATATTCAAGTGATTGGCTGTTTTAATATTCTGCAGCTGCAATTTAAAAAATATATATATTTATAAAATAAGGTGACCCCCGAAAGCCAGAAGGAGATGGGTAAATTAGACGTGCATTCGGTCTTTATATTATAAACTATACTGTAGCAAATGATTATGTCTGGACTATCATTAAATGTGAAGACTGTTATTTTATCAAATCAATTCTCTATGTGTAATTATTATTACATGATTAAGCTAATCGTGTAAACTTCAAGTAACTAGGAAGTCGGTGCACCACGGGAAAATGTTTATCGAGTCTCTATTTCCCGAATCAACTATTTTCATATCTTATCAAGTACAGTCTTGTATTAATGTGTTATTATTACCTCATCAGTTCTCATTACTGAATGTCGCAAACTCTTGGCTATCTGCACAAACCCAGGTTTCCATAATGAATCAACAATATACAAATTGGCTTAATTATGTATTTACTAACTAACTAGATAAATCACAGAAATACATTAACAAACAATATAGTTGTTGGTTACTAACACAAAGCATTAATAAGTCCCTAGTGGGCTAAACCGGTGTGACGGCTTGGTAAAAAATGGAAAGGGGAGGGGACAGAGAAAGAGCGGGAGAGACTAAATGGATTCACTACACACAGTTGATAATTATTTTCAGTGGCCTCCCGGGTGGCGCAATGGTTAAGGGCGCTGTACTGCAGCGCCAGCTGTGCCATCAGAGTCCCTGGGTTCGTGCCCAGGCTCTGTCGTAACCGGCCGCGACCGGGAGGTCCGTGGGGCGACGCACAATTGGCCTAGCGTCGTCCGGGTTAGGGAGTGATTGGTCGGTAGGGATCTCCTTGTCTCATCGCGCACCAGCGACTTCTGTGGCGGGCCGGGCGCAGTGCGCGCTAGCCAAGGTTGCCAGGTGCACGGTGTAGCCTCCGACACATTGGTGCGGCTGGCTTCCGGGTTGGATGCGCGCTGTGTTAAGAAGCAGTACGGCTGGTTGGGTTGTGTATCGGAGGACGCATGACATTCAGCCTTCGTCTCTCTCGAGCCCGTACGGGAGTTGTAGCAATGAGACAAGATAGTAGCTACTACAACAATTGGATACCACGAAATTGGGGAGAAAAGGGGGTAAAATTCAAAAAAAAAAAAATAAGATTATTATTTTCATTGAAAAAATAATTGCAATATGTGCCCATATGTCATTGTTGTCTTCTCTGTTGGAATCGCCGGTCCGTCTGCTGGAGAGTCAGTTCATTCATCTGGTTAACTTCCCCAGAAGTCACAATGTCTTTCATGGTTTTGTAGCTTTCTCCACTGCTCTAGATAGTGTCTGTTCTAATGGATACGTCAGGCATGGTCATTGCATAGAATAGCATAGAATAGATGCTTCCGCGGTTGTCGGTATTCTCGTACTAGACTTACGTCATTTCCAGCTGCAGACTAGTAATTCTACGTCTAGGATTTGCTCTTCTTCTGTAGTGATCGATTGTCTCAGAGTTGAACCATTTCCAGCCGTGTAGCCAACGCTACACACTGTCTGGTCTCCGTGGCCTGTGGAGTTGTAGGTCAACTTGTAGCTTCAGCTCCATATTTTCTGGTCTGACGTGGGGACTCCATCCCAGCTTTCTCTGACTTATTATACATTTTGTAGGAAGTGATTTTATACTCTGTGGAAAAAGGGGCGATCCCATGAAGCCTGATGTAATGTCTGGCCTCATGGGGGCGTGGCCACTGACGAGTTAAACTTTTACATCTTAACTTAAGGTATCTCGTTTAGAAGGCCAACATCACATTGCATCTTCTCACTAACAGTTTCATATTTACTCATTACATTTTTATCCAACATCTAGATGTGAATCTGATCATTGAAAAGAGAGATACAGTAATGTGGGTTTCCTGTCCTTCATGAGATCACCAAATGAAGCAGACTCGTCATGACTGTCCCTTAAGTGTCCACGGACCACTCCCACATTCTCCAAAATAGAAATATTGTTTAATTATTCAAACTTTTGATGTCCAAGTGTCTCTCTGTGTTCCACAGTTTACATTCCAATCTGGAACACCACAGAGCATAGAGGCAGCGTATTTTATGACCGACCATAAAACAGCCGACTTCCCGCTCTCCCCCCCTCTACGAGAGAGAACACGCTATAGAGCAGACCCTCTGTAACCTGATCCTTCAGATCGTCACATGACAAAATGTGGCCTACCTGTCACAAGGGAAAAAAAGTTACCGTGATGAGATAGGTCTACATGCATTGGGAACTGCGCTCCATACTGAGACGGGCTGTCTGTTCCCACCCTGAGAGTTGATGATTCATCATGCAGAGGCCGTGGAGAAGCCAGATTTAGACATTGCATATAATAATTGAACAGTTCCATTTCACACCACGCTGTTCATATAAATAATTTATTATAATTTAACCGTTTCTCACAGTTATTTATCCCATGAAAAGGGAGTGGTTTTGGGCGGTAAATCCTGGTAAACCTGCCATTCAACCCTAGTGGGGAGCTGTGGTGGTGGAATTTAGACTGGACTGTACTGACCCCAAATGTGTGTCTCAGGGGGTTGTGATGGTAAATATGTCTGTAAGTGGGTGTGTGTTTGGATATGATTTAGTCGCTGATGCTGCCTTTGTTCCATTTCATCCAGTGTCACCCCTTTAAAGCCTCCCCGTGGAAAATGATGCAACATGAAAAACACAGACATAAACAGACACACAAACATGCACGCACAGACACACACACACACACACACACAATCCCTTCTTAGGGAAAATACACAGAAAACAGGGCTAAATTTCAAATAATGGCAGACACGGGACAGAACCTGTAAAACAGCAACTGCGTTGAAAAATAATCCAGGCACAAAAGCAAGGGAATGAGGAAGGATAATGAGGCAGGTGCTGCAGCTTCTGGTTTATTTCATATAGATGGGATTCAGTGTGCCTGTGTGTCTTGTGTGTCTTTCATGTGAACCATTACAAAGCCACAGTCTCTCTCCTATGCATATGAATGCAGGGGAATTGTACTGTAACCACAGCAGGAGGCTTTGAAGTCCTAATAAGTATTCCCTTCATCCTCAGCACATCCTTTGGCAAGGTCGGACATGCGGACAACTCAATATTAACCCCGTGCACTGTTACGTGTGTCTTGGATGGGCAGGGACAGGCTCCTTGAATCAATGTATCCACAGCACAAAGTGTGTCTGTGGCATGTCATTGTCACAGACTGCTTAAACTGTGTATTTAAATGTTTGGCATGGGCCTAATATCTAAACATAAACTCCGAAGTATGCAAGCCCTCTGGGTGGAGGGAAGGGCGGGGGCTGCAGGGGACAAGGGAAGGGGAGAAATGAAACCGAACAGATGGACAAAGTGAGGGGAGAGAGAGGCTGTAGGCTGTGGAGCTGTCAGACACAGACACCCATGGACATCCCAGTATGGGCAGGAAGCTGATCTAAACTACACAAGCACACAGGGATGAGGGCAAAGGAGGGATGAGGTAGGGGCAGAGTAAAACGAAAAGAAATATATAATAGCCTAGGAGAATAAGGAGGCTAGGTTAGATAGAGGTGTGAATGGGGGGTGAGAGAGGACAGAAATATATAATAGTCTAGGAGAAGAAAGAGGCTAGGTTAGATAGAGGTGTAAATGGGGGGGTGGTGAGATAGGACAGAAAGATATAATAGCAGAGGAGAAGAGGAGGCTAGGTTAGATAGAGGTGTAAATGGGGGTGGTGAGATAGGACTGAAATAATAGAGGTGTGAATGGGGAGGGGCGGGGGGGGTGAGATAGGACAGAGTTAAAAGAAACAGAAAGAAAGATGACAAACACAGTAATTGTTGAGAGAGGAGGTTGAGTCTAGGATAGATAGAGGCAGAGGGCACATGCAGGGACAAAGCAGGGGGATGTAGACTAGAGGAACAGAGGGATTTAGACTAGAGGAACAGAGGTTTGTAGACTAGAGGAACAGAGGTTTGTAGACTAGAGGAACATGAGGGATGTAGACTAGAGGAACAGAGGGATGTAGACTAGAGGGATGTAGACTAGAGGAACATGAGGGATGTAGACTAGAGGGATGTAGACTAGAGTAACATGAGGGATGTAGACTACAGAAACAGAGGAATGTAGACTAGAAGGATGTAGACTATAGAAACATGAGGGATGTAGACTAGAGGCACTTGAGAGATGTAGACTAGAGGCACTTGAGGGATGTAGACTAGATGAACAGATGGATATAGACTAGAGAGATGTAGACTAGAGGAACAGAGGGATATAGACTAGACATACAGTGAAATGCTTACTTATGAGCCCCTAAGCAACAATGCAGTTTCAAAAAATATGGACAAGAACAAGAGATAAAAGTATCAAGTAATTAAAGAGCAGCAGTAAAACAACAATAGCGAGACTATATACAGGGGGTACTGGTAGAATGTCAATGTGCGGATTCACCAGTTATTTGAGGCAGTGTGTATATATATATAGGTAGAGTTATTGAAGTGACTATGCATAGATGACAACAACAGAGAGTAGCAGCAGTGTAAAGAGGGGGAGGTGGGGGGGGGCAATGCAAATAGTCTGGGTAGCCATTTGATTAGATGTTCAGGAGTCTTATGGCTTGGTGGTAGAAGCTGTTTAGGAGCCTCTTGGACCTAGACTTGGCGCTCCGGTACCGCTTGCCGTGCGTTAGCAGTGAGAACAGTCTATGACTAGGGTGGCTGGAGTCTTTGACAATTTTTAGGGCCTTCCTCTGACACCGCCTGATATAGAGGTTCTGGATGGCAGGAAGCTTGGCCCTAGTGATGTACTGGGCAGTAGGCACTACCCTCTAAAGTGCCTTGCGATCGGAGGCCGAGCAGGTGCCATACCAGGCAGTGCTCCCCATGGTGCAGCTGTAGAACCTTTTGAGGATCTGAGGACCCATACCAAAACTTTTCGGTCTCCTGAGGTGGAATAGGTGTTGTCGTGCCCTCTTCACGACTGTCTTGGTGTGCCATGTTAGTTTGTTGCTGCTCCACTGCAGCTCCATCGATGAGAATGGGGGCGTGCTCGGTCATTTTTTTCATGTAGTCCACAAACATCTCCTTTGTCTTAATCACGTTGAGGGAGAGGCTATTGTTCTGGCACCACACGGCCAGGTCTCTGACCTCCTCCCTATAGGCTGTCTCGTCTTTGTCGGTGATCAGGCCTACCACTGTTGTGTTATCAGCACATTTAATGATGGTGTTGGAGTTGTGCCTGGCCGTGCAGTCATGAGTGAACAGGGAGTACAGGAGGGGACTGAGCATGCACCCCTGAGGGGCCCCTGTGTTGAGGATCAGCGTGACGGATGTGTTGTTACCTACCCTTACCACCTGGGGGCGGCCCATCAGGAAGTCCAGGATCCAGTTGCAGAGGGAGGTGTTTAGTCCCAGGGTCCTTAGCTTATTGATGAGCTTTGAGGGCACTATGGTGTCAAACGCTGAGCTGTAGTCAATGAATACAGTGCCTTGCGAAAGTATTCGGCCCCCTGGAACTTTGCGACCTTTTGCCACATTTCAGGCTTCAAACATAAAGATATAAAACTGTATTTTTTTGTGAAGAATCAACAACAAGTGGGACACAATCATGAAGTGGAACGACATTTATTGGATATTTCAAACTTTTTTAACAAATCAGAAACTGAAAAATTGGGCGTGCAAAATTATTCAGCCCCTTTACTTTCAGTGCAGCAAACTCTCTCCAGAAGTTCAGTGAGGATCTCTGAATGATCCAATGTTGACCTAAATGACTAATGATGATAAATACAATCCACCTGTGTGTAATCAAGTCTCCGTATAAATGCACCTGCACTGTGATAGTCTCAGAGGTCCGTTAAAAGCGCAGAGAGCATCATGAAGAACAAGGAACACACCAGGCAGGTCCGAGATACTGTTGTGAAGAAGTTTAAAGCCAGATTTGGATACAAAAAGATTTCCCAAACTTTAAACATCCCAAGGAGCACTGTGCAAGCGATAATATTGAATTGGAAGGAGTATCAGACCACTGCAAATCTACCAAGACCTGGCCGTCCCTCTAAACTTTCAGCTCATACAAGGAGAAGACTGATCAGAGATGCAGCCAAGAGGCCCATGACCACTCTGGATGAACTGCAGAGATCTACAGCTGAGGTGGGAGACTCTGTCCATAGGACAACAATCAGTCGTATATTGCACAAATCTGGCCTTTATGGAAGAGTGGCAAGAAGAAAGACATTTCTTAAAGATATCCATAAAAAGTGTCGTTTAAAGTTTGCCACAAGCCACCTGGGAGACACACCAAACATGTGGAAGAAGGTGCTCTGGTCAGATGAAACCAAAATGTAACTTTTTGGCAACAATGCAAAACGTTATGTTTGGCGTAAAAGCAACACAGCTGAACACACCATCCCCACTGTCAAACATGGTGGTGGCAGCATCATGGTTTGGGCCTGCTTTTCTTCAGCAGGGACAGGGAAGATGGTTAAAATTGATGGGAAGATGGATGGAGCCAAATACAGGACCATTCTGGAAGAAAACCTGATGGAGTCTGCAAAAGACCTGAGACTGGGACGGAGATTTGTCTTCCAACAAGACAATGATCCAAAACATAAAGCAAAATCTACAATGGAATGGTTCAAAAATAAACATATCCAGGTGTTAGAATGGCCAAGTCAAAGTCCAGACCTGAATCCAATCGAGAATCTGTAGAAAGAACTGAAAACTGCTGTTCACAAATGCTCTCCATCCAACCTCACTGAGCTCGAGCTGTTTTGCAAGGAGGAATGGGGAAAAATTTCAGTCTCTCGATGTGCAAAACTGATAGAGACATACCCCAAGCGACTTACAGCTGTAATCGCAGCAAAAGGTGGCGCTACAAAGTATTAACTTAACCTGTTGCGACGACCAAACCCGGATCCGGGATTCTATTTATAGACCTAAGCTCATTACCATAACGCAACGTTAACTATTCATGAAAATCGCAAATGAAATGAAATAAATATGCTATCTCTCAAGCTTAGCCTTTTGTTAACAACACTGTCATCTCAGATTTTCAAAATATGCTTTTCAACCATAGGAAAACAATCATTTGTGTAACAGTAGCTAGCTAGCGTAGCATTTAGCGTTAGCATTAGCGTTAGCATTTAGCAGGCAACTATCACAAAAACAAGTAAAGCCTTCAAATAAAATAACTTACCTTTGAAGAACTTCTGATGTTTTCAATGAGGAGACTCTCAGTTAGATAGCAGATGCTCAGTTTTTCCAAAAAGATTCTTTGTGTATTAGAAATAGCTCCGTTTTGTACATCACATTTGGCTACCAAAAAAAAAAAAAAAAAAAAAAAAAACGAAAATTCAGCCCTCAAAACGCGAACTTTTTTCCAAATTAACTCCATAATATCGACTGAAACATGGCAAACGTGGTTTAGAATCAATCCTCAAGGTGTTTTTCCACATATCTCTTCAATGATATATCCTTCGTGGAAGCCTGGTTTCTCCTTGCTCTCAAATGGAAAAATAATTGCACCTGGCTTTACGCTCCAATTTCGACGCAGGGACACCAGGCGGACACTTGGAAAATGTAGTCTCTTATGGTCAATCTTCCAATGATATGCCTACAAATACGTCACAATGCTGCTAACGCCTTGGGGGAACGACAGAAAGTGTAGGCTCATTCCTTGCGCAATCACAGCCATATAAGGAGACAATGGAAAACAGAGCTTCAGAAATTCTGCTCATTTCCTGGTTGACGCATCATCTTGGTTTCGCCTGTAGAATGAGTTCTGGGGCACTTACAGACAATATCTTTGCAGATTCTGAAACTTCAGAGTGTTTTCTTTCAAAAACTGTTAAGAATATGCATAGTCGAGCATCTTTTCGTGACAAAATATCGCGCTTAAAACGGGAACGTTTTTTATCCAAAAATGAAATAGCGCCCCTAGAGATCAAAGAGGTTAAGGGGGCTGAATAATTTTGCACGCCCAATTTTTCAGTTTTTGATTTGTTAAAAAAGTTTGAAATATCCAATAAATGTCGTTCCACTTCATGATTGTGTCCCACTTGTTGTTGATTCTTCACAAAAAAATACAGTTTTATATCTTTATGTTTGAAGCCTGAAATGTGGCAAAAGGTCGCAAAGTTCAAGGGGGCCGAATACTTTCGCAAGGCACTGTAGCATTCTCACATAGATGTTCCTTTTGTCCAGGTGGGAAAGGGCAGTGTGGAGTGCAATAGAGATTGCATCATCTGTGGATCTGTTGGGGCGGTATGCAAATTGGAGTGGGTCTAGTGTTTCTAGGATAATGGTATTGATGTGAGCCATGACCAGCCTTCGAAAAGCATTTCATGGCTACAGACGTTAGTGCTATGGGCCGGTAGTCATTTAGGCAAGTTACCTTAGTGTTCTTGGGCACAGTTGGTCAGCGCATGGTGGTCTGCTTAAAACATGTTGGAATTACAGACATGGAAAGGGAAAGGTTGAAAATGTCAGTGAAGACACTTGCCAGTTGGTCAGCGCATGCATGTCTTGATAATCCGTCTGGCCCTGCTGCCTTGTGAATGTTGACCTGTTTAAAGGTCTTACTCACATCGGCTGCGTCTTCTGGACCAGCTGGTGCTCTCGTGCATGTTTCAGTGTTATTTGCCTCAAAGCGAACATAGAAATAGTTTAGCTCGTCTGGTAGGCTTGTGTCACTGAGCAGCTCTTGGCTGTGCTTCCCTTTGTAGTCTGTAATGGTTTGCAAGCCCTGCCACATCCGACGAGTGTCAGAACCGGTGTAGTACGAGTCCTGTATTGACGGTTTGTCGGAGGGTATAGCGGGATTTCTTATAAGCTACTGGGTTAGAGTCCCACTCCTTGATAGCAGAATGGAGGAAAGTGGGGGTTTATTTGATCGCCTATGAATTCTCAGATGGCAGCCCTCCCTTTGACCCCTTTTTCTCCGCCTCATCTTCACGCAAATTGCGGGGATCGGGGCCTGTTCCCGAGAAAGCAGTATATCCTTCGTGTCGGGCTCGTCAGAGTCGTGAAAGGAAATAAAGGATTCTGCCAGTCCGTGGAGACTTCTCACAGTCCTGATGTGTAGAAGTTATTTTTGGTGATAAGAGACGGTAGCGGAAACATTATGTACAAAATAAGTAAAGAAATAAGTTACAAACAACGCAAATAAACAAACAAAAAAACACAATAGGTTGGGGACACGTAAAAACTGCTTCCTCTCTGACGCCATCTTACATCATTCAAATGAATATACTATGCTTTCTACTATACAGTGACAGCAGTGGTATATTCGCTAGGTTGTAATGTGGTGGTAAATATGAAATATACTTAGTATACAGTATTATGGATTTGATCAATATTCAGCAGACAACAAACCATCTCCCACCCTGATGTACTCTACATGGAGTCTAATGTAATGACATGTTTTCCATCTTACAATTGCTAGTACTGTAGGCCCTTGGGGACCCAGAAATCCATACACACATTACACAGTACACAAACCCACAGATCCACAGTCACTGCATGGCTTAGCACAGTTTCTCTGGACCCCAGCAAAGTCGGAGTTTGCCTCCTAATGCGTCAGCCACTCACAAAGTATAGATTACTGATCGCTGTCCATGGTACTGAAATTGCAACGTCTACGCAGCTGCCTATCAATAGGCTATCATATTATGTGGTGCTTGTAGTAGCCTATCGCTTTGATTTAATGGATACTGTGGCTTGTGAAAGTATTCACCCCCCTTGGCATTTTTCCTATTTTGTTGCCTTACAACCTGGAACTTTTACAACCTTTTTTGAGGGTTTGTATCATTTGATTTACACAACATGTCTACCACTTTGAAGATGCAAAATATTTTTTATTGTGAAACAAACATGAAATAATAAAAAATAAAAAATAAATTTGAGCATGCAAAACTATTCTCCCCCCCGAATTCAATACTTTGTAGAGCCACCTTTTGCAGCAATTACAGCTGCAAGTCTCTTGGGGTAAGCTTGGCACATCTAGCCACTGTTTTCTTTTGCCCATTCTTCAAGGCAAAACTGCTCCAGCTCCTTTAAGTTGGATGGGTTCTGCTGGTGTACTGCAATCTTTAAGTCATACCACAGATTCACAGTTGGATTGAGGTCTGCGCTTGGACTAGGTCATTTCAAGACATTTAAAGGTTTCCCCTTAATTAAACCACTTGAGTGTTGCTTTAGCAGTATGCTTAGGGTCATTGTCCTGCTGGAAGGTGAACCTCCATCCCAGTCTCAAATCTCTGGAAGACTGAACAGGTTTCCCTCAAGACTTTCCCTGTATTTAGCGCCATCCATCATTCCTTCAATTTTGACCAGTTTCCCAGTCACTACCGATGAAAAACCACAGCATGATGCTGCCACCACCATGCTTCACTGTGGGGATGGTATTCTCGGGATGATGAAAGGTGTTGGGTTTGCGCCAGACATAGCATTTTTCTTGACGGACAAAAAGCTCAATTTTAGTCTCATCTGACCAGAGTAACTTCTTCCATATGTTTGGGGAGTCTCCCATATGCCTTTTGGTGAACACCAAACGTGTTTGCTTATTTTTTTTCTTTAAACAATGCCTTTTTTCTTGGCACTCTTCCGTAATGCCCAGCTCTGTGGAGTGTACGGCTTAAAGTGGTCTTATGGACAGATACTGCAATCTCCACTGTGGAGCTTTGCAGCTCCTTCAGGGTTATCTTTGGTCTTTTTGTTGCCTCTCTGATTAATGTCCTCCTTGCCTGATCCGTGAGTTTTGGTGGGCGGTCCTCTCTTGGCAGGTTTGTTGTGGTGCCATATTCTTTCATTTTCATTTTATAAATAATGGATTTAATGGTGCTCCGTGGGATGTTCAAAGTTTCTGATATTTTTTTTGTAACTTTACCCCCTGATCTGTCCTTCTCCACAACTTTGTCCCTGACCTGTTTGAAGAGCTCCTTGGTCTTCATGGTGCCGCTTGCTTGGTGGTGCCCCTTGTTTAGTGGTGTTGCAGACTCTGGGGCCCTTATTTAGGGGCTTTATAGCAAAGGGGGTGAATACATATGCACTCACCACTTTTCCGCTTTTTTTTCTCACATTTTTTGAAACAAGTTATTTTGTTAATTTCACTTCACCAATTTGGAATATTCTGTGTTTGTCCATTACATGAAATCCAAATAAAAATCCATTTAAATTACAGGTTGTAATGCAACAAAATAGGAAAAACACTGAGGGGGATGAATACTTTTGCAAGACACTGTACATGTTTAGTCTTCTCATGCTAAGCCTAACGTTTATGTTCCACGAAACTATGAGCCTACGGTGTCGCAATGCTGCTATTTAGAATGCTGTCAGGTGGTAATAATGTATTTACTTGTTCACTAATTGAAGTGTCAAATTCAAACATTGCTGATTGTAAAATTAATTTTCGGGGCAACAGCATACTAATCAGTAACAAATAGATTTTTGTTGTTGTCCTGTGTCAGCCGTCCTGTCGCTCTCTCGCAATTTGGATCGAGAGTTTGTGCTGCTTAAAACCAGCATTTAGCTGAAAGCCTATTTATATCACACATTGGTACTCGGACTCCACCCTGTCGGGGCTATCCGTCTCATCCCTTGCACACTTCAAGATGTCTGCACACTTCTTCTATAAAGTCTTTGTCGTCATTTAAATGCTGCACCAAAAATCTTAGTTAGATGTAGAAATGCACGACTGAGATCTCTTTGGCAAAAACGTCAAAATGAATAACACATTTCTTATCTTAGATGAATTCTCAAAAAGGACAGACAGTACTAGTGCCGCTTTTTCCCTAGTTTTTCAAGCAAAGATATTTTAAGGAAGTATGACCTTACCAAGTGTTCACAGAAGGGGAGTCGCCGCTCATGAGCGCCGCTGGGTCTCTGCAGTCATCAGATTTGTTTTCTGGGAGAGGACGATGAGGAGAAGAGGTCCGGCACTCTCGCTAGTGGAACTGTCACTATTCTCGTGGGGAGGAGGAAGAGGAGGAGCAAGGCCACTGTCATTGCCGGGCCCGGGCAGTGAGATCTCTGTCGGGACTGGGTGGCTGCAAGTGCTAGGTGCTGCCCAAGTAGGCCTACAGTACTAGCGTCCACCTGCGATGGTGTTTCGTCAGTCGACCAGGTGGGATCTTTGCTGATGTAGCTATCTTCGGTAATTTCGTACGAGCTTGATCAGATCAAGGTTTTTGGCATCGTTTTTGTGCACCACTTGGTCTTTCCTTTTGTTCGTCCATCTTGAACAACGCACTCACTCTCCGTCCGAGTCCGACCTGATGTACCTAACTTTAAAAAAAACTTGACAGCCCATTAGGTGAAGAGGCAGAGGAGGACTGCATCCTGTGCTGCCAAGTAATAGGCTAATTAGATGCATGAAAACAATACTGTCTGTCTGACTCACCTACTACCCATGTAGATTGGACAACAAACACTTCTCTTGCTACATGTGGAAATTAAACAGGGCTACTGTCAAAATGATTTATTACGTTTTTTAAATGCAATTTAGACATGGGTGTGAGATGAAGGGCCCGTGAGCCCCCCCCCAGCCTTGCGGGGTTCCCCTACTCCAGTGTCCACGGTCCTACAGGCTATAGCAGGATGCAGTGACATTCTGCCAGCAGTGTCTGGGGAATAGCGGATTCATATTTCCGCTATGTTCATGTGCAGTTTTATGTCAGACTCAGACTAGCATTTTCTCCACCTTCGCTGAACTATTCAATTAACAACCGACGGCTCTGTCTTGGCCTGCAGGGCTGGGTCTCAGGATCATTTATTTGGTTGGACTTTCTTTGGTTTTGTTGGGTGATTTGTGAAGAATAACAGCCTCGGCATCCGAGGGGGTGGAGAGGGAGCAAGATGGTGTGTGTATATGTGTGTGTGTGTGTGTGTGTGTCCTCCCTCCTCCTCAGGTTGCAGATGTTATGGAGATTTATGAGCCATCATCCTCCAGGTATTGATGAGCAATCACGTTGAATTAAGTGTGCCTGTGCGAGAATGCGTTTTTGTGTACGTGTGTGCACGTGTGTGTGTGTGAATGCATGCGGATTCGTGTGTAAGGAAGGATATACAAGGTGAGTGAGTGTAAAGTGTGCATGTGTGACATGTGAATCTAACTGCATGTGACTTCCCTTCGTACCTCATATCACTCATTTTGAGGATATGTCTCCTGTTGCATCCAAAACATTGACAAACCGTGTCTCCTGTGGCAATGCAAGCATTAACCCACAGAGAGCTGCACGGCTACCGTACTCATAAGTCAATGTGTCTTTTGAGAGGCCTTTCCATCCTGCCTCTTAATCAAAGTCGTTTTTTTACACCTGATGAGTGGACTCTTCAGCCGATCAAGGGCACAGAGCAGACTGCAACTGTGACTGTTCACCCCAACACTAATGTGTTAACTGCTAGTGTTTACCACCCACACACTACAAGGGTAAATGTGATCCGTCTTTTCTCTTCATACAACGGGATGAAATTAAACTCATCGCTCACATAGACCGAACCATTACACTCATTGATTACCAAACAGACCCAGAAAGGGGACATAATTCATCTCCCCAATCTACAGCTTAAGCTCTCATTTCAGAATGACAGCTATATGTGAAATCTCTGATACAGAATCTTAATTTGATCAGTATTTTCTACTATACAGAAAAACAGCAGGAAGGGAAAAGAAGTATCTAGTCAATTGCACAACTTAATGTGTTCAACCGAAATTTGTCTTCCACATTTAACCCAACCCCTCTGAATCAGAGCGGTGCGGGTGGCTGCCTTAAATCGACATCATCGGCACCCGGGGAGCAGTTGTTGTGGGGGTTAACTGCCTCGCTCAAGGGCAGAATGGACGATTTGTCCACCTTGCCAGCTCGGTGATTTGAACAAGCAACCTTTCGGTTACTGTCCCAACACTCTAACCGCTAGGCTACCTGCCGCCCCCAAATTCAAACTTGTAGTGTATTTGAGTTTTGAAAAGGCTACTTAAGTCTGTAGTTTCTACTTTGAAACTTCAGACTTGATTTGCCCTACTGAAAAATGTATCAACGTCCATTAAAGAGACATTTCTAAAATGTTCAACTCCATATTCACCATCTCCAGCAACATCTCAACATCAACATATGTGAATAGTGCACGTTTCAATGTTTTGTAGTAAAAAAAGACAGAGGAAGATTTGTTTCCAATGGCATCATCGGTGTGCATCTTATGATTTTAACCAATTATGAGTAGGCGTTGCCTACTAATGATCTACTAATTGGGGATGATGTCATTGGAATCACTTATCTTCCTCTTATCTCTTTTACTACAAAACATACTGTAGAAACACACCGTTTTCAAATATGTTGATGTTGGGGTGGTGACGGAGATGAGGAATATGAAGTTGAACATTTTAGACATTTCAGTTGATAATAATCCACATAATAATTCACATTTCCTGCTGCTGCAGGATTATTTTCTGCTGTAGCAAACTGGTTCAAATGAAGATTCGACATTTGTAAGATGTATTTGTCTTCTTTTTTATTTTCGTGATTGTTTTTATTTATTTATGCTATGCTGATAAGTCGAGTGGGAGCTCCAGAGTTGGACAGCGTTGTTTTCTCCACCCAGCCCTCTCTCTCTCTCTCTCTCTCTCTCTCTCTCTCTCTCTCTCTCTCTCTCTCTCTCTCTCTCGGTAACCTTCAGATGACGGGGACACACCTGCGTAATGTGGCTGGCTGTGTTATCTTACTATGCTCCTCCAGCCGACAGCTTCTGCTTCCTCTCGCTGATTATGGCCCCGCAGGAGCCGCCAGACCCAGGCTCAGAGCCACTTCATTCCCCTCCCCTTGTGCTCAATTAGGAAAGAGACTATTTGTTCACATCCAGAAGGGTATACACAACAGCAGCGTGGAGCTCTGGGAGGGAGAGACGAGCGAGGCCCACCAGATTGAGGAGAAGCTTAGCTCAGATCACATACCCTGCCTCTGGTCTTAATTAATCTGTCTCTTTATGAGGAATCTAGTTCCCCTCCTCTAGCCCTCTCATCATGCAGCCTTGAGCTTGGCAACATTAGGAGAGGACGGTGAGTGGTTGATTGTGTTTGGATGGCTGGGGTTATGGTGTGCCGAAAAGACCACAAGCATCACAAGCTGTTCTCCAGATCGCAACTGTCTCCACTGTCTTAGGTTTTTTTTTTGTAGCACCCGCTGCATGCATAACTACAGTTACAACCGTCGTCATAGCCCTCGTATCAAAATGTGTAGGGAATTTTGCCAATTAGCAAGCACTCTCCATACGACATCTTCCCGATGGATCGTGTATACATCGTGCCTACGTTGAGCGTCGTGTGTGTGTGTGTTATCTGGGATGTAGAGATGCGGCCTGTCCCATTTATTGAATGTGACTCAAACAATAGAGAGCATTCGTTTCCGCCATAATCAAACACACAATATGCAATATACTGTATGCAAATAAACAACGTCAAGAAATAACACAGAGGAATTACAAGGTGTATTACCAGCAGCGTTATCAACTCAGCAGGCGTATTAAGAGGCCTGTGTTGTTTTAATTACAGCCAGATAGCAGCAGGCAGAGATAACTTTGAGTGGCAGTCATCCCCTGTGTCTTATTACACTTCTGAGACTGACATTCACAAATGACTTCATGCTGTGGCCGCGGGCTGGATAGGTTCAGATTATGGATAGACGGGGTAAAGCTGGCATCCATTGACTTGCACAGAGAGTAGCGGAAGGAAGATAGCATTGAGAGAGGAAAGAGGAGGTTTACGACGCTGCGGTTTGGAATTAAAGAGAAGGTGATTGCTCTTACACTTGAACACTCCGGGAATGTAAATGGGGTCTTTGTGAAGAATATGAGGGCATACGTCTCAACAAATTATAAGGCTGCCAGTGGAGGCTGTGCAGTGATGGGAAATATTGATCCATTCGAGGATAACAGTATATTACTAGCCCTGAGAAGTCATTGGTGGAAAACAACAGATTTGTTTGGGTCATTCAATGGAAATACATTCAGTTTCAGACAAATCTCCCTCTCTCTTTTTCACTGCTTGTCTTTTTCCTTGTTCCAGGAAACTCTTAATAAAGCCAACCTATTTCCCAGTACTGCTCTATTCCCCAGTACTGATCTATTCCCCAGTACCTCTCTATTCCCCAGTACTGCTCTTTTCCCCAGTACTGATCTATTCCCCAGTACCTCTCTATTCCCCAGTACTGCTCTTTTCCCCAGTACTGCTCTATTCCCCAGTACTGATCTTTTCCCCAGTACTGATCTATTCCCCAGTACCTCTCTATTCCCCAGTACTGCTCTATTCCCCAGTACTAATCTATTCCCCAGTACTAATCTATTCCCCAGTACTGCTCTATTCCCCAGTACTGCTCTATTCACCAGTACTGATCTATTCCCCAGTACTGATCTATTCCCCAGTACTGATCTATTCCCCAGTACTACTCTATTCCCCAGTACTGATCTATTCCCCAGTACTGATCTATTCCCCAGTACTGATCTATTCCCCAGTACTGCTCTATTCCCCGGTACTGCTCTATTCCCCGGTACTGCTCTATTCCCCGGTACTGCTCTATTCCCCGGTACTGCTCTATTCCCCAGTACTGATCTATTCCTCAGTACTACTCTATTCCCCAGTACTGATCTATTCCCCAGTACTACTCTATTCCCCAGTACTGATCGATTCCTCAGTACTACTCTATTCCCCAGTACTGATCTATTCCCCAGTACTACTCTATTCCCCGGTACTGCTCTATTCCCCGGTACTGCTCTATTCCCCAGTACTGATCTATTCCCCAGTACCTCTCTATTCCCCAGTACTGCTCTATTCCCCAGTACTGATCTATTCCCCAGTACTACTCTATTCCCCAGTACTGCTCTATTCCCCAGTACTGCTCTTTTCCCCAGTACTGATCTATTCCCCAGTACCTCTCTATTCCCCAGTACTGATCTTTTCCCCAGTACTGCTCTTTTCCCCAGTACTGATCTATTCCCCAGTACCTCTCTATTCCCCAGTACTGCTCTTTTCCCCAGTACTGCTCTTTTCCCCAGTACTAATCTATTCCCCAGTACCTCTCTATTCCCAGTACTGCTCTTTTCCCCAGTACTGCTCTATTCCCCAGTACTGATCTTTTCCCCAGTACTGATCTATTCCCCAGTACCTCTCTATTCCACAGTACTGCTCTATTCCCCAGTACTAATCTATTCCCCAGTACTGCTCTATTCCCCAGTACTGCTCTATTCCCCAGTACTGATCTATTCCCCAGTACTGATCTATTCCTCAGTACCTCTCTATTCCCCAGTACTGCTCTTTTCCCCAGTACTGATCTATTCCCCAGTACCTCTCTATTCCCCAGTACTGCTCTTTTCCCCAGTACTGCTCTTTTCCCCAGTACTAATCTATTCCCCAGTACCTCTCTATTCCCCAGTACTGCTCTTTTCCCCAGTACTGCTCTATTCCCAAGTACTGATCTTTTCCCCAGTACTGATCTATTCCCCAGTACCTCTCTATTCCACAGTACTGCTCTATTCCCCAGTACTAATCTATTCCCCAGTACCTCTCTATTCCACAGTACTGCTCTATTCCCCAGTACCTCTCTATTCCACAGTACTGCTCTATTCCCCAGTACTGCTCTATTCCCCAGTACTGCTCTATTCCCCAGTACTGCTCTTTTCCCCAGTACTGATCTATTCCCCAGTACCTCTCTATTCCACAGTACTGCTCTATTCCCCAGTACTAATCTATTCCCCAGTACTGCTCTATTCCCCAGTACTGCTCTATTCCCCAGTACTGATCTATTCCCCAGTACTGATCTATTCCCCAGTACCTCTCTATTCCCCAGTACTGCTCTTTTCCCCAGTACTGATCTATTCCCCAGTACCTCTCTATTCCCCAGTACTGCTCTTTTCCCCAGTACTGATCTATTCCCCAGTACCTCTCTATTCCCCAGTACTGCTCTTTTCCCCAGTACTGCTCTATTCCCCAGTACTGATCTTTTCCCCAGTACTGCTCTTTTCCCCAGTACTGATCTATTCCCCAGTACCTCTCTATTCCCCAGTACTGCTCTTTTCCCCAGTACTGCTCTTTTCCCCAGTACTAATCTATTCCCCAGTACCTCTCTATTCCCCAGTACTGCTCTTTTCCCCAGTACTGCTCTATTCCCCAGTACTGATCTTTTCCCCAGTACTGATCTATTCCCCAGTACCTCTCTATTCCACAGTACTGCTCTATTCCCCAGTACTAATCTATTCCCCAGTACTGCTCTATTCCCCAGTACTGCTCTATTCCCCAGTACTGATCTATTCCCCAGTACTGATCTATTCCCCAGTACCTCTCTATTCCCCAGTACTGCTCTTTTCCCCAGTACTGATCTATTCCCCAGTACCTCTCTATTCCCCAGTACTGCTCTTTTCCCCAGTACTGCTCTTTTCCCCAGTACTAATCTATTCCCCAGTACCTCTCTATTCCCCAGTACTGCTCTTTTCCCCAGTACTGCTCTATTCCCCAGTACTGATCTTTTCCCCAGTACTGATCTATTCCCCAGTACCTCTCTATTCCACAGTACTGCTCTATTCCCCAGTACTAATCTATTCCCCAGTACCTCTCTATTCCACAGTACTGCTCTATTCCCCAGTACTAATCTATTCCCCAGTACTGCTCTATTCCCCAGTACTGATCTATTCCCCAGTACTGATCTATTCCCCAGTACCTCTCTATTCCCCAGTACTGCTCTTTTCCCCAGTACTGATCTATTCCCCAGTACCTCTCTATTCCCCAGTACTGCTCTTTTCCCCAGTACTGCTCTATTCCCCAGTACTGATCTTTTCCCCAGTACTGATCTATTCCCCAGTACCTCTCTATTCCCCAGTACTGCTCTATTCCCCAGTACTAATCTATTCCTCAGTACTACTCTTTTCCCCAGTACTACTCTATTCCCCAGTACTGCTCTATTCCCCAGTACTAATCTATTCCCCAGTACTAATCTATTCCCCAGTACTACTCTATTCCCCAGTACAAATCTATTCCCCAGTACTACTCTATTCCCCAGTACTACTCTATTCCCCAGTACTACTCTATTCCCCAGTACTAATCTATTCCCCAGTACTAATCTATTCCCCAGTACTAATCTATTCCCCAGTACTACTCTATTCCCCAGTACTACTCTATTCCCCAGTACTGCTCTATTCCCCAGTACTACTCTATTCCCCAGTACTACTCTATTCCCCAGTACTACTCTATTCCCCAGTACTGATCTATTCCCCAGTACTGATCTATTCCCCAGTACTGATCTATTCCCCAGTACTGCTCTATTCCCCAGTACTGCTCTATTCCCCAGTACCTCTCTATTCCCCAGTACTGCTCTATTCCCCAGTACTGATCTTTTCCCCAGTACTGATCTATTCCCCAGTACTGATCTATTCCCCAGTACTGATCTATTCCCCAGTACCTCTCTATTCCCCAGTACTGCTCTTTTCCCCAGTACTGCTCTATTCCCCAGTACTGATCTTTTCCCCAGTACTGATCTATTCCCCAGTACCTCTCTATTCCCCAGTACTGCTCTTTTCCCCAGTACTGCTCTATTCCCCAGTACTGATCTTTTCCCCAGTACTGATCTATTCCCCAGTACCTCTCTATTCCACAGTACTGCTCTATTCCCCAGTACTAATCTATTCCCCAGTACTGCTCTATTCCCCAGTACTGCTCTATTCCCCAGTACTGATCTATTCCCCAGTACTGATCTATTCCCCAGTACCTCTCTATTCCCCAGTACTGCTCTTTTCCCCAGTACTGATCTATTCCCCAGTACCTCTCTATTCCCCAGTACTGCTCTATTCCCCAGTACTGCTCTATTCCCCAGTACTGATCAATCCCCCGTACTGATCTATTCCCCAGTACTGATCTATTCCCCAGTACTGATCTATTCCCCAGTACCTCTCTATTCCCCAGTACTGCTCTTTTCCCCAGTACCTCTCTATTCCCCAGTACTGCTCTATTCCCCAGTACTGATCTTTTCCCCAGTACTGATCTATTCCCCAGTACCTCTCTATTCCCCAGTACTGCTCTATTCCCCAGTACTAATCTATTCCCCAGTACTACTCTATTCCCCAGTACTACTCTATTCCCCAGTACTGCTCTATTCCCCAGTACTAATCTATTCCCCAGTACTAATCTATTCCCCAGTACTACTCTATTCCCCAGTACAAATCTATTCCCCAGTACTACTCTATTCCCCAGTACTACTCTATTCCCCAGTACTAATCTATTCCCCAGTACTAATCTATTCCCCAGTACTGCTCTATTCCCCAGTACTGCTCTATTCCCCAGTACTGCTCTATTCCCCAGTACTGATCTATTCCCCAGTACTGCTCTATTCCCCAGTACTGATCTATTCCCCAGTACTGCTCTATTCCCCAGTACTGATCTATTCCCCAGTACTGATCTATTCCCCAGTACTGATCTATTCCCCAGTACTGATCTATTCCCCAGTACTGCTCTATTCCCCGGTACTGCTCTATTCCCCAGTACTACTCTATTCCCCAGTACCTCTCTATTCCCCAGTACTGATCTATTCCCCAGTACTGATCTATTCCCCAGTACTGCTCTATTCCCCAGTACTGCTCTATTCCCCAGTACTGATCTATTCCCCAGTACTGATCTATTCCCCAGTACTGATCTATTCCCCAGTACTGCTCTATTCCCCAGTACTGCTCTATTCCCCAGTACCTCTCTATTCCCCAGTACTGATCTATTCCCCAGTACTGCTCTATTCCCCAGTACCTCTCTATTCCCCAGTACCTCTCTATTCCCCAGTACTGATCTATTCCCCAGTACTGATCTATTCCCCAGTACTGCTCTATTCCCCAGTACTGCTCTATTCCCCAGTACCTCTCTATTCCCCAGTACCTCTCTATTCCCCAGTACTGATCTATTCCCCAGTACTGATCTATTCCCCAGTACTGCTCTATTCCCCAGTACTGCTCTATTCCCCAGTACTGCCGTTCGCACTAAGCAGACCTTCTAACTCAGACTCCTGTGGTATTAATGGTTGTCCTGTTTGATGCTAATGCCTTTTAAACCCAATGTCCACTTCAAATGTCCCCACTTTTCTTCAAATCCAGCTCCTCATTTCTCTTAATTACAATCATCACTGGGCTGGATCGGCTAGGTTCAGGTTTCAGTGTGTGCTTATGGTACTATGGCTGGTTTTCACCATAGCAACTGCTCCAATGAGACAATTACTCCTGCACACACACAGACAAACAACATGCATGCACACACACACACACACACACACACACAGAGAGAGAGAGAGAGAGAGAGCCCTGTAGGACTTGACACCTGTGATTTGTATTTATTATGGATTACTTCCTGCCAGGACAGCAGCTACTCTTCCTGGGGTCCGGCAAAATTAAGGCAGTTATACATAACATTCCATAACTGTGTTAGTAGTGGGTCAGGTGCTGTTTGGATTCCAGTTACTCCCTCGGGCATCTGTGAATGAGCTGCTTCTCAGATCAGTCTCCTCCTCAACTCTCACACCAGTCTGTGATCCACACTATGAAAACCAAATGGGACCTCACTATGACGCATTTCTGGAAAATAGAGGAGTGAGATACTCTGTAGCTACTGAAAATGTCTGTGTTCATTAAAGGTGTTGAGCAATTATATTTATACGGTTGAATTAGAAAAGAGGAGCGCATATTCTCTAAGAGCCAACCCATTATGAAGGCAGTGCTGCCAACTCACAGAAATCTATTTCATAATTATTCGCCATGGAGTGGTAGGCCTCCGTGTTGATCAGTGTTAACTCATAGACACTATTTGAATTGCTACATTTCTCAATCATACAAAATGTGTTGCGAATGGAACCGATTATCCAATTCCAAAACCATTTTCATATTCATCTATATCACAACAAAGGTAGACTGTTCACACTGACTGCCCTATTTGTGTGACTTTCACAATGTGGCCATTTTAAAGCTCAGAGCTACAACCCGTCTTAACCTTTTGGTCAAAAATGTGTGTTTGCATAAAACTGTCCTAATTAATTTTTCACCCTGAACCCTTGGCCCTCTACCAACTATTAGAGCAGTATTCTTTTGGGAGGTTTTGTCTCTGTTTTTGAGGACATACTTTTGTGTGTGTGTGTGTATGTTAAGGCCCCTGTGGCGATCGGCATCCCCCGCTGTCCTTTTCTCTCTGGCAGAGCGCAGCAGGGAGGCTGGGGCTTCAGCTCTGAGCGTTCATTTCACTGGGCTGTCTGGACCACTCACAGCCAAACACCATCCCCCTAACCAAACACACGCACAGAGACAAAAAGAAAACAATCGATTCTCTATTCAAGCTGTGTCTGTGTTTAAACTGAAGCCTTGTGCACAAAGCAAAGCACTTTCCCTTAGCTATAAACATAGCCGTAGGAATTATTCCCTGCAGAGTTATTAAAGAATTTTCGATTCACATTAAATCATCATAGCTGGCCAGTGGCTAGGTGCTGTATGAAATTGTAGAATGATCCAGCTACTCCTGTCTGTTGAGGTGAGCACTTCAAGTTTTGTGTGTCGGATCCGTTGTGATGTCCGTTCTCACTCACACCTCCTGTTGGTTCCCTGTGACCAGCCAAGCGCTGAGTTATCTTGAACTCCCAGCTTCCTGTCACTCTGCGGTTCAGCAGGAAGTGATGGTGTGAATGCCCGCTCGTTGAGAAGTCAGAGTTGCTTACATGCGCTATCTGGGAAACGTATTCATCTCTATGTGCTCAGGAACACCAAGCGACAGCCTGGGAAATCTGGAACCTCAGCGGATTTCCGTCAGCAGAGTGTAACATTTGTCACACGAGGGAGGGGGGTTCGCTGGGGGGGGGGAAACTGCCAGCGTTTCATTCCCCTCAGTCGGTCCTTTCCATCCTGACTGCACCAAAGGCAACACGAGTCCCACTGATGATAAATGAGTTCATCTATGAGGCCGTTCCCTATTTCTCCGAAGAACTTTGTTGGAACCCTGTATTTGGCTGATGATGGCTGACTTTGGAGTATCAAAATGACCGGTGTTACATTAAAGAGGAACTCGCTACTTAAATCTTAGTTTCAAGCTGACTGCTGCGAATCTGGTGAAACAGAGACTTTCCTAAATAGCATCTTGTACAGAACAGAGCATGCGGTTGAATAAAGAACCTTCTTATCCCTCGCCCAAACCTTTTCTCGTCATTGCCCTTTGTCTTGAGCGTACACTATATCTAGGCCCGTAGAGACATCTACAGATGGCGGAAATGAGGATGAGGAGTGGAGAGTTAGACAGTAGGGAAGTCAATCTCAAACGGGATTTATCCTTCTACAGCAGTGACTCTGCTCTGTATCTGCATCATGGCTTCTTCCACTTTCTTTGCTTCTTTTCCCAGTGGTCAAACAGCCCACTACACAGAGCTCTGGGGCAAACTGCCATGGAGCCTCACTGGAGGGAGTGTCAGAGGGCAGATCTACAGTA
This sequence comes from Oncorhynchus clarkii lewisi, assembly GCF_045791955.1. Lineage (NCBI taxonomy): Eukaryota > Metazoa > Chordata > Actinopteri > Salmoniformes > Salmonidae > Oncorhynchus > Oncorhynchus clarkii. The sequence continues at coordinate 41,442,240 of NC_092155.1, read as the reverse complement.
TGTGGCCGTCTACCCGCAATGTTTACACTGTCTTGACTGGCCTCATTAGGGAGATACTCAGATGTCGTATAGTAGACCCCACCGTGTGAGTGTGTGTGTGTTAGTGTTGCACGGTTCAGCTGTTTGTTCACCTGCACCCGTCCACAATTGCTTGTGACACATCCGCAACCGCCTCACTATGTGATTAAGTGAAAACGTGAGGCCTGTACTCGACCCTATGCTCTGTAGCCAATACAGTAAGAGACAGCAGATTTTGTTTTTACAGTGGGTGCAGGATTTTTGGGGGGGCCTCATTTTGATATGTTTCTGCTTAATTTCCAACATTTTGGTAAGGCTATTTGTTAGATAACTTGACTATAATTAGATACATGCAGCTTCTCTCTTTAATTGCTTGTTACCCTATAAGAATAAATAAACCCTTGTTCACAAGAATAATGTCATAAATCGAATGAATGCTTCGATCTAGTTGACATCGGTGAAGTTTTCGCTTTCATCTCGTCTTGCGCCTCTCTCGGAGCAAAGACATTTAGGGATCAAAGAGAAAATGCAATAACGAAAACAAAAATGGTAAGATTTTTGTGCAAATTGTCCAAATGAATTTGACCGATTTTAAGGAAATTAAAAGCTGTGAAAATTACCCAACATTTTTCTGATAAGATTTTAGTTCAGGTTGGATGCATATTTAATGTAGTTGAAATACTATCAGCTTTAATGATGCTGATAAAGTTAGCACCTTTACAGGCGATCCCTAGCCGTGCATTCATTCTCCCAAGATGCTGAAGGAAATCATATTTCTCCACTCCTGTTTCCTAGTCAAATTTACATTTGGTGTAATTATTTTAGTTAGGCTACTATTTCATTTAACCCATCTGAATAGTTTCCTTGAATTGTGTCATATTTGAAGTCCCCGTCCTGTGACTGTCGAATGTCTTTGTATGGAGCCTCAATCATCACACACACAGTGCCTTCGGAAAAAGTTGACTTTTTCCGCATGTTGTTGTGTTACAGCCTGAATTTAAAACAGATTAAATTTAGATTTTTGGTCACTAGCTACGTAAAATACCTCATAATGTCAAAAAAATATATATTTTTATTTTTTTTATTTTTTACAGCTAAAATGTCTTGAGTCAATATGTATTCAACCCCTTTGTTATGGCAAGCCTAAATAAGCCTAAATAAAATTTCTTAAATTTGCTATATTTAACTTTTTGGGCGACCCAACCAAATTCATATAGAATTGTGAGTTATAGATCTGTCATTCTCATTGAAAGCATGTCTAAGAAGCTGTCTGTTCTATGTGTGCTATTTTTATGCTTCCCGGTCTTAGGTTTAGTTTCTGCATCTTTTACTTTCAGTTTGGTACATCAACTACAAACAGCTAAGAATACAATATTTTCGGTTATGTAAAATATATTTCACAGCAGTTTCGATGGAAAAATGATCCTTTACACTATACTGTACATGCTTGTTTTGCCACAAATGAAAATGAAGTGAATTACAGAAAGACTCACAGCTGTAATCACTGCCAAATGTGCTCAGGGGTGTCAACACTTATGTAAATGAGATATTTCTGTATTTCATTTTTAATACATTTGCTAAAATTTCTAAAAATATGTTTTCACTTTGCCATTATGGGGTATTGTGTGTAGATGGGTGAGAATTATTATTATTATTTTTAAACCATTTTGAATTCAGACTGAGAAACAACAAGATATGGAAAGTGTCAAGAGGTAGGAATACATTACGAAGGCACCGTAACAAAGCCGGCACCGCTATCATCCTCTCTTACCACTTCACCAAATCTTACCCAAACATTTCTGTTCCGGCCTTCCCTTCTCTTTATTTTCAACTCTCCATTTAACTTTCCGTCCAGTAAACATTTTCTGCCCAACTTCCCAAAAGCATTTGGCGATTGGCATGTATTTGGCTGGCATATACCACACAGACACATGGAGAAGAAGGCACTCTTCAACCTCAGGATGCTGGAGAAATCTGGTCTCTCCCAGAGGGCCCTTAACAGCGTTCTACGGGAGCACTATTGAAAGCATAATGTCGGCCTGCGTCACGCCCTGGTACGGCAACTCCACTGCAAGGCACAACACCAGGTGTTGCAGGATGCCCAATAAGATCATCAGGGACCCCAGCCACCTGAGCCTGTTCTCCACACTTCCTTCACTCGGATGCGGGCAGTACAGGAGCGTCGTGGGCGATAACTGGAAGACGGGCCAATAGCTTCTACTCCCAGAACATCAGGCTGCTGAATAGCTACCTGCTCTCCCTGTCCCTCTCTTGCCCCCCCCCCCCCCCCCATGGTTATGCTACCCGCCCCCAACAAACATTTACCCTGCCCCCACCCACCCCCCGATGGACATTAAATCATTGTTACAGCGTAAATATGTTTATATTATATATTTTTTTAATGAATGTTCCATTCACTTCTCACCCCCCCCCCCCCCCCCTCCCCCCTGTTGCTCCCCCTATGGACATTCCACAACGGACTCTTCCCCAACGGTCATTTAACATTGCTACAGTTGTAAATGTGTATTTATTATTATTATTATTATTGTTATTATTATTGTTACTATACATTCACACACACTCATTCACTTCTCTTTTTATTTGATATTTCATTTTAACCTGCACTGTTGGAGCCCAGAGCATAAGATTTTCACTGTACCCTGCAATTACATCTGCGTCCCTGTACATGTGACTAATAAACTCAATCTAATCTAATCATAGGCTACAGTTAGGCCCTAAAGCTTATAGGCTTACGCACTAATATCAGATACAAATAATGAAAGAAAAACCTCAATGTAGCCTATAGATATGAATTGCACAAGAACGATACATTCTATGCATTTTCTCTCATTCAATATGTATAGAGGCATTTCTGTGGATGCATACAGTATGTACATGGGCGTTTGTGTGGATGCATATAGTATGTATATAGGCATTTCTGTGGATACATAAAGTATGTATATAGGCGTTTCTGTGGATGCATACAGTACAGTATGTATAGAAGCGTTTCTGTGGATGCATACAGTATGTATAGAGGTGTTTCTGTGGATGCATACAGTATGTATAGAGGCGTTTCTATGGATGCATACAGTATGTATAGAGGTGTTTCTGTGGATGCATACAGTGTGTATAGAAGCGTTTCTGTGGATGCATACAGTATGTATAGAGGCGTTTCCTCGCAGCCTGAAGACTTGTCTGCCTGACTTAATGTGTCTCTTTTCTCCTGTTCTAGAGCGATGTCAGAGTGAAACAGGGAAAAGCACACATCAGCATTCCCTGGTGTAGTACCCACTATGCGTTCCTCTATTTGCCCTACACTTCGCTATGGATGCACTGCAAGTAGCACAGAATGTCCTATGTGTTGTACATTCAGGAGAATGGGATTTGAGTCTGCTCATTTACCTTATGTAGCATAAATAAAATGCACCTAAGTAATTATATTATTAAAGGTCTGAAAGGGCTAATGATTTGAGTATGCCCAAATTATTAGGATACAATGAAATCAGAGAGAAGGAAGTAAATTGAGTAGATTTCTCTATAAGGTAGCTTTTCTTTTCTTAATTGTCATCTTTTCTATTTTTTAGGTGATTATGGTTACTATAGATATGTATAGGTTTTTTCCTGAGTGCTCCCTATTCGCGTGCACACACACGCACACACAAACGCACACACACGCACCATTCCCCACAGCTGCCTTACCACACACAGACACACATAGACTGACATAGACTGTCATAGACTGACCAAGTGAATCGAGGTGAAAGCTATGATCCCTTATTGATGTCACTTGTTAAATCCACTTCAATCAATGTAAATGAGGATTTTTTAAACTTTGAGATAGCTAAGACATGGATTGCGTTTGCGTGCCATTCAGAGGGTGAATAAGTGAAACAAAAGTGCCTTTGAACAGAGTATGGTAGTAGGTGCCAAGAACTGCAACGCTACTGGGTTTTTCACGCTCAACAGTTTTCCTGTGTGTATCAAGACTGTTCCACCAGCCAGCGTGACACAATTGTGGGAAGCATTGGAGTCAACAATGGGCCAGCATCCTTGTGGAACGCTTTCGACCCCTTGTAGAGTCCGTGCCCCGACAAATTGAGGCTGTTCTTAGGTCAAATGGGGGTGCAACTTAATATTAGGAAGGTGTTCCTAATGTTTTGTACACTTAGTGTATATATATATATATATATATATGTCTGTGTGTTCTGATAGTTGGTATGGATGTGAACATATACACACTCATGCACACATACTGGCACACACACCCCTCTCCTCATTATCCTAAAATACATTGTCAACTCTGATCACTGATTAGTAGTAACTCTGCAGTCTGCGTTAATGAATGAACCTCTTCACTCCCTCTCAGCAGGATGCAGGGTGCCAGCTCGAGAGGCAATCAGCCAGATCTGAAGCACAACATGTGCCTACTCACAACAGAGTCCCCCAAACCATTGATGAATGTGTGTTTGGAGGACAGAATTCTCTCAAACACAAGCTACAGACTGAGCCTTGTTACAAAACAGACACACGCACGATCGTGATTGACAGCTCCTCAACTCAAGAGACATCGAAGCACCCTTTAAACAATACCGTGCCGCCCGAATCCAAACTGTGCTCAGTACAGCTTCGTTTGGCTCAGTAGTGTGTAAAGTCAAACATTTCCCTTATTAAAGCGGGCCCAAAAAGACCTTTAAATGAATCTTCTCATGGCAAAGGTTTTTGAGAGAGCCAGGGTGTAAAACAGGGTCCCATACACCCACTTGATTCAGTCAAGCTCACAGATGAACTCGGCAGAGACTCTCATAGCAATTATCTTCTAGAAACCCTTCTGCTACAGTAGGCGACATAAGGCCATTGACTTCCCTCAGGCTGGTTATCCATTGATGTTTACTCAGCTGTGTATGAGAGGACACAGCACTCTGGAGTTAACAGCTATCACCTCTGTGCCCGGCAGAGCTCTCCCAGCACAGGGAGCGTGGGTATTGTAGGCGGCCGGCAGAACCATTCGGCCGATTCGTAGTCGATAAAAAAAAAAAAAATGAAAGGAACTGACAGGTTGGGGTTGTAAGTCTGCTTGTGCATGTTTTTATGGTTGACTTTATTAACAAGATGAAGGGTATCACTGGAGGAGAGCTGGGGGAGCACAGCAGGAAACGTAAAGGCTGCCATTGGTCAATAGCTGTGCCTGTCTGTGCATAGGTAGAGAATTCACTTTAATTGGATGAAATTACCAGATATAGCTGCCTTGCCTCACTGTTGATGATATCGTCTACGGTTTTGTCCACTAATATAGAGTTTCAGGCACAGAAATTGATGTACACTATATATACAAAAGTATGTACACTATATAAACAAAAGTATGTGGACACCCCTTTAAATTAGTGGATTAGACTATTTCAGCCACACCCGTTGCTGACAGGTATATAAAATCGAGCACACAGCTGTGCAATCTCGATAGACAAAGCATTGGCAGTAGAATTGCCTTACCGATGAGCTCAGTGACTTTCAACTTGGCACCATCATAAGATACCACCTTTCCAACAAGTCAGTTTGTCAAATTTCTGCCCTGCTAGAGCTGCCCCGGTCTAGGAGCAACAACGGCTCAGCCGCGAAGTGGTAGGCCACACAAGCTCACAGAACAAGACCACCGAGTGCTGAAGCGCGTAACGCGTAAAAATTGTCTGTCCTCGGTAGCAACATTCATTATTGAGTTCCAAACTGCCTCTGGAAGCAACGTCAGCACAATAACTGTTCGTCGGGAGCTTCATGAAATGGGTTTCCATGGCCGAGCAGCTGCGCGCAAGCGTAAGATCACCATGTGCAATGTCAAGCATTGGCTGGAGTGGTGTAAAGCTCACCGCCATTGGACATTGGTAACACATTCTCTGGAGTGATGAAACACGCTTCACCACCTGGCAATCCAAAGGATAAATCTGGGTTTGCGGATGCCAGTTAAACGCTAACTGCCCGAATGCATAGTGCCAACTGTAAAGTTTGGTGGAGGAGGAACAATGGTCTGAGGCTGTTTTTCATGGTTTGGCCCTTCAGTTCCAGTGAAGGGAAATCTTAACGCTACAGCATAAAATTACATTCTAGACAATTCTGTGCTTCAAACTTTGTGGCAACAGTTTGGGGAAGGCCCTTTCCTGTTTCAGCATGACAATGCCCGATCGGTGTGAAATAACTTGTCTAGCCTTCACAGAGCCCTGACCTCAACCCCATTGAACACCTTCAGGATGAATTGGAATGCCGACTGCGAGCCAGGCCTTATTGCTCAACGTCAGTGACTGACCTCACTAATGCTCTTGTGGCTGAATGGAAGCAAGTCCTCGCAGCAATGCTACAACATCTAGTGGAAAGCCTTCCCAGAAGAGTGGAGGCTGTTATAGCAGCAAAGGGGGGACCAACTCCATATTAATGCCCATGATTTTGCAATGAGATGTTCGATGAGCATGTGTCCATCCACATACTTTTGGTCATGTGGTGTATCTTTATGGGTTCAGATCTATTTTGTATGTACTGTAGCTATCTAGAGTTACTACCATATTCACTGTAGATACTACACATGGTTGGAAAATGGAGGTGTATAAACTAAGGCAGACTAACAGGGAAGAGCCCAGTCTCCTTGCTGTTTTCCACCTCACTCAAGCCTTGTTTGGCTCACTCTGGGGGGAATCATGGCTTTACTGCTGCCTGGGAGATTGTATGGCAAATTGCATGTCTCTGATAGAGAGATTGTCTGCAATCCAACCACATTCTTTATCTAGTGTTGAAATCCATATGCCCGCTTCCACCATTCACCAGGGGAGGACTATACAAATGACTGCAAAAGTCCCCTTTTTCAATAGTCATTTAGTATACCCTTGTTTAAATATGGAGTTGTTTTCTTCTCCATTTAAGAAAAAGCCAGCAGGAGGTGGGGTAACTTTATTTTTCCCACCTGCTTTTTTTCTGTCTTGAAAAGTTAGATTTTTTTCAGCATTTTGGGCAGTTTTCCTCGAACCATAGACGACAGGCATGGCTTCAAACTGCCAGTTATAGTCTCCCCTGGAGAAATAACGCACAGCAGATTCTACCCAGCAGTGTTATTCACCATTTGATTGGACCCCCATGCAGTTTTTACCTTTCTGAACTTTTATTTTCATATGCTAGTAGTTTTGGATCTCAACACTGTGTTGTTTTTTTTTATGCCTGAGTACTAGAGGCTGAATACAATAATTAATACATCGGGGAATTGCCAATGCAACTGCTGTTGTTCATTGCTTTTTAAATGCCTTATTGCAATTATTCTCCAAATATGTATCGCAAAAACATCATCATAATGCATCATCCCAATAGATGCAGACATGCAGCCACCTAAACCCTGCTAACATCTTGCATATTTGGTTCCTATCCTAATCTGAATTCTGGTCTGATATATTCAACAAATTCAAGTCCTAACCTTTGACACAAATCAACTCTCTGCAATATCTATAATGCCACCTGACATAAACTCACCCAAAAGTGAGGTTTGTTACTTTCCCTCCTAGCAACAGGCTTTTTACTTATTAAGTGGGAGCGTACTTCCCCTTCTTTATATGATACGCTTTCTCTATTCTCCCTCCCTCCCTCCCTCCCTCCCTCCCTCCCTCCCTCCCTCCCTCCCTCCCTCCCTCCCTCCCTCCCTCTGTTCCCACTCACTCTCTCTCTTTAAAAAAAAAAAGACATCTTCCTCTCTCTCTCTCTCTGCCGATGTCTTTCGCGCCCCATACTATGATGCTATCGGCTCTGAAGGTGATCGGTACCGAGAGTCCTGGCGGGGTATCTGGGGGTGGGCTCGGGAGGAGTGGCGGTGAAGAACGAACGGAGCATCTCCGCCGGCCTGTAAAATGTTCATCAAACTGAGTGGGAGGGGACGAGCGGAGGGAGGAGATGGAAAGGAGTCCACTGGGAACATCACGTCACAGCTCAGCGTAGACGGCGGGAAGAGGGAAGGAGGGAAGGAGGGAGGAAAGAAGGGAGCAGTGAAGGGAGAGAAAAACTCATTGTGTGTGAGAAGGTTTAAAACCCGGGCTCGCGAATGAAAGGATGTGGGTTTGTGATGGAACGCTAAAAGAGAGGATTCGTCTCAGGGATATCATATAAACCACACAGCTAATGATTGTAGTAATAAATCATGTGATTCTGACAGGCAAAAATGTATTTGAGGATTTAACGGAATTGCAGAGCATCAAGGCATGTAGTGCTGGATCTCCCTTGCGAATCCACTAAAGTGGAAAAATACAAGTCAACAGCGCCTGTTCTCTTCACTCTCTTTCTCCGTCGTTGTTAATTATGTATGTCTTAGGTCTGGTTGTCCGTAATCCATTAACTGATCATTAGACAACTCTGCTTAAAGGCCTGTCTGGCTCAGGGTGCTATCTGACAGGAAATCCATTGGAAGTGGATGGTATTGGGTGATCAATTCTGTCTCATTACTCCGAACTGTGTGGAGGTGGCCACACAGACATGTTTCATTTTCTTACTGACAGTTGAATGTACAGTGTTTTATGGTGTTGGAATAGAAAATGCAGTAGGGAGTTGACGTCTTTATACACCTCTGTGTACTATAAACATTTTTTTCTTTGGATGAAAAAAAAACTTTTTAGCTGTTTTTTTTTACACTATATTATCCACATCTTTTTTGGGGGGGGTGTAGAATAACGATTGCTGGTGACAGTTTATGGATCTCTCTTGTTACTGCCTGAACACAAATGAAAGGAAAGACTTAGTGTGTGGCAGGCTTTCATTTAGCCATCTTCCCCTCGGAGGCCTGTGGTTTACTTCAGTTCACTTGTTCCCGACAGTTGTTTGTTTGTTTCGTGACAAAATTTGACAAGCGTCTATTGAGCCGTCACGCTTTTCAGCCGCCATTAACACGCTCAGCTTGACACACACAGGCACACGTACACATTTGAAATCCCCTAGCCTTGGTATTTGAAGTCCTCCCTCTGGGAAGACCTTCAGTTTAACTTTGTCATTAGTTCGGTGAGTCAGCAGCTGTCGTCCACACAGTCAATAGCGGAGCAGAGAGCCATGATGACAGAACAGGGTAGGACAGGGGATTGTTATTGTTCCATCCGGACTTGTTATCTACCTGTGTTTCGGACATGACGGATTAGGGCTCCAAGAGTCTTTGAGCTGCAATCTCTCTCCCTCACAGAAGTCCGTAGTCGAGAGTCTCCCTGTTCTTACTGTTCTCGGTTTGCCCTTCTGTTTGGGCGGGAAAGACAGATGTTAGCTAGATCAGCAGAGACAGGTCTCAGGTTAGTAAGACTCCAATCGGAACTATGGCAGTGGAAGCTGTGTCCTTTTTTCAATGAATTTGAATAGACATGCTTTTTTTTAACGAGCCCAATTAACAATGCGTAACTTTGCTTACCCTCTTCCCCCGTTCAATCAAAGTATTTTAAAGGGTTCTGTCTAACCTCTGACAACGACAGTTCAACAAAGTCAATTTTGTCTGTAAAGTTGGCATGGGAGATGTTACAGATTTTCCAGATGACTTAGAATGCCTGCTGCATCATAAACAAGCAAATAACAACATTAGCACGACAGGGCTAAAAACCACTCTCTGGGACAAAGATGATGGGTACCGACGGGTCACTGGTGCCTGTCGCATGGCTGCTACCGCAGTCTAAATCACAATCGCTCTGCCAGTGCCATGGCTGTTTGAGACAGAAGATTAATAACCGAGCTGGTTTACAAAGGCTGTCCTAAGTCTCTGGAACATTCCCTCATAAAATAATGCTAATGGATTTGAATTCACCCTGCAGAGGCATCCATTAGCAGATCAGGGAAGGCTGGGGCATATTAGGGCTCCTCCAACAGCTAGGAGTGTGTGGATTAGTGATTTAGGACTTGTTCTACACTGTCTGGCCTGGAAGGAAGGAAATGCACATTGATGTATGATTAAACACAGGAGAGCGCTAAGTGCTTTCTAATGGTGGAGAATGCACTATGAGTGACTGACTGACTAGGGAGTTCCAAAGATGATAGGGCGGCAGGGTAGCCTAGTGGTTAGAGCGTTGGACTAGTAACCGGAAGGTTGCGAGTTCAAACCCCCGAGCTGACAAGGTACAAATCTGTCGTTCTGCCCCTGAACAGGCAGTTAACCCACTGTTCCCAGGCCGTCATTGAAAATAAGAATTTGTTCTTAACTGACTTGCCTGGTTAAATAAAGGTAAAATAAAAAAAAAAAAAAAAAATAGAATGTACAAACTCTTTAAGATGTGTTTTTAATCATTAGGGTGGTTAAAGAGGATTGATTCCCTTAAGTGAAGTGGCAACAAAGAGAGGAGAAAGTCAAAGGAAAGATGAGCCCAACAACCCTGGAGGAAAACTAAGTGAAACATTTAGACACTGTATTCAAAAAGCAACTGGAACTTTTCTTCTTCTGGTATGCTGGTGTTGACCTGTCAATGTGGCCTGTCATCTTATAGTCAACAGTGCATTAGGGGAGCCCTCCAAAACCACTGTCAGATCACGTAGGCAAACTGTAATGTGAAATAGATGGCAATGTGCATAGACACTGAAACTGCACACTTCACACAAATGCACTCATTCGTCAGGAACATGCGTTACATTGTAATACATAAAATCTCATTCCTAACTTCAGACAAAACATGTTCATTCATGAATGTATTCATAAAGCACTTGCTGACATCACACACTCATTCATTGATTCATTTATTAATAACGAACATCTGGCACTCTAACCTTTACACAGTCATTAAAAAGTTCAGTGGGAAGGAGGGAGGGTAGCATTAAGGAGAAAGGAGAGGGTTAGTGTTTATGTGGGATAAATAAAGTAGGAAGGAAGTAGGAAAACACATTTCTGGGATCTTGTATTTCAGCTCATGAAACATGGGATCAATACTGTACATGTTGCGTTTATCGTTTTCAGACCCCTTGACCTCTTCCACATTTTGTTACATTACAGCCTTATTTTAAAATGGATAAAATAAAAAAACGTTCCTCATCAATCTACACACAATAGCCCATAATGACAAAGCAAAAACTTTTTTTTTTACATTTTTGCAAATGTATTAAAAATAAATACAGAAGTATTCAGACCCTTTACTCAGTACTTTGTTGAAGCACCTTTGGTAGCAATACACCCTTGAGTCTTGGGTATGATGCTACAAGCTTGACACACCTGTATTTGGGGAGTTTCTCCCATTTTTCTCTGCAGATCCACTCAAGCTCTGTCAGGTTGGATGGGGAGCGTCGCTGCACAGCTATTTTCAGGTCTCTTCAGAGAAGCCACTCCTGCGTTGTCTTGGCTGTGTGCTTAGGGCCGTTGTCCTGTTGTGTTCATCAAGGATCTCTCTGTATCTTGCTCCGTTCATCTTTCCCTTGATCCTGACTAGTCTCCCAGTCCGTGCCTCCGAAAAACATCTGCCACCACCATGCTTCACCGTAGGGATGGTGCCAGGTTTCCTCCAGACGTCACGCTTGGCAATCAGGCTAAAGAGTTTGATCTTGGTTTCATCAGAGCAGAGAATCATGTTTCTCATGGTCTGAGAGTTCTTTAGGTGCCTTATAGCAAACTCCAAGCGGGCTGTCATATGCCTTATTACTGAGGAGTGGCTTCTGTCTGGCCACTCTACTATAAAGGCCTAATTAGTGGAGTGTTGCAGAAATGGTTGTCCTTCTGGAAGGTTCTCCCATCTCCACAAAGGAACTCTGGAGCTCTGTCAGAGTGACCATCGGGTTCTTGGTCACCTCCCTGACCAAGGCCCTTCTCCACCGATTGCTCAGTTTGGCCGGGCGGCCAGCTTTAGGAAGAGTCTTGGTGGTTCCAAACTTCTTCCATCTAAGAATGATGGCCACTGTGTTCTTGGGGACCTTCAATGCTGCAGACATTTGTTGGTACCCTCCCCCAGATATGTGAATTAACACTGACGACACAGTCCTGTCTCAGAGCTCTACAGACACTTCCTTTGACCTCATGGCTTAGTTTTTGCTTTGACATGCACTGTCAACTGTTGGACCTTATATAGAGAGGTGTGTGCCTTTAAAATCATGTCCAAGCAATTGAATTTACCACAGGTGGACTCCAATGAAGTTGTAGAAACATCTCAATAAGGATTAATGTAAACAGTCTCATAGCATAGGGTCTGAATACTTATGTAAATAGGATATTTAGCAGTACAAAACCCTCCCTAGACCGGCACATTAGACAGCACATTCCTCACTAGCTAAATGCAGCAATTTACAGGTCAGATGCACAATTAAAGGGGAATTCTAATTCTAAAAATCTACATTTTTTCCTTCCAGACCAAAAAAAAAGTTTTCTGATGGGATTTAAGCATTGACATGGCCTCAGAGCATTCAGTTTCGCTGTTTCTCTATGAACAATTGTAATTTTGAGAGTGAAAAACTAGGAAAAATAAAACTGTTGAAATTGTTGGTCAATTCCTCCACCCACCATGCAGTCTTTAAATAGCCTACCTCGTGTAAATAGTGTCATGACTGTCCTGTGAGGATCACAATGGATCAGATCAACTTGGCAATGGCTGACAATAACCAGACCCTCTCCCAGGGGGGAGGAGGGAACTGCCCGGTTGACAGCTCACACTGGGTTGTAAATTAAGCCAGAGAGAGCTCTCTCTTGCTCTTTAGTATCAATCAAAGGAATGTCTTTGTTCATAGACACTTTTGCCCGCCCAACACTCTAACGTCCAAAAAAGTGAATAATTAAAACAATATTCCTAACGTAACGATGTGGGAAATGGTCAGTGGGGAACTATTGTAAAAAAAAAATGGAATATTGCTTTTCATTTTGTAATGTTATTAAAAACTGTATGGACCAAATACTGTAACTTGGAAAGGATACCACCTATATCTGTGAAGTGTTCATCCAATATGTCATGCATAGGATATGATAAAAGATTAACGCATTTTTTATTAAGATATGAATGTGATTTTAGGAGTCAAACGAGATAACTTCTAATCATATCCTTTGCACATTAAGTAGCTGCGCCCCGAGTGAGGTCAGAGAGCTTGTCAGCATGATAGAATGCCCCTTTTGACTAAGAGTGCAAAAAGGCTTGGAAGAGGGATCAACCTTTAGACCGGGAAACGTGAGGCCAGAGAGCTACAAGTTTGAAATGGTTGAAACTCAACCTCAACACGAGGTGAAGAAAATTAACTTACCAGACCAGGACATTGCCAGTCTGCAGCTGCGAGTATAAAGTGTTTCAAACTCTGATTATCCACACGAGATGGAGAAAGGAGACAACTCTCCTCTCAGATAATCACTGGTACGGCTAAGAGGAAGTTCTGAGGAAACATCCCATATAAACCGGACAACTAAGAAGAAGGATATTGTGATCATTGGTGGACAATCAGAGCATGTACAAGTCACCCACAGGAAAGGCCCACCAAACCCTTTCCAAGAAGGCTTGGTTCCGACAGAGGAATGAACAAAGGCATTTCGCATGTAAATACATTCATGATTTCCTACTCCAAACGGGTGGCGGTTCGTGAGAAAACTATATGATTAACATTACTGTGAGAATCGTTCTGAAATG